>NW_019173791.1:0-90976 GCF_001646965.1 Fonsecaea nubica | reverse complement strand
GGGGGGGGGGGGGGGGTGGGGGAGGGATAGAGGATTCGGATTTGAAATTGGGATAGATATCATGTACAGAGATCAATACAAGTCTTGGATGTGCTGTATTGGAACACAGAAATGATCCTTCACTTTGATGTCAACCTGAACGATGGCTACAGTACGAGATTTTGAAACCTGAAGATCTATATCGCCACTATTCCCAAGGTGATACCCTGTTAGCCACGGCATTTTTGGTTCATTGCATATATCTTCCTCCCGAGAGCATCATAAATGCCCCATTGATGAACTTTGACCTCTCCTCGGCCAAAAATGCCACAGTCCAAGCGACATCTTCCACCGCCGCAAAAGCTCCTTCGACCGGCGTCTCCCGCGAGGCGGCTTCCAGCACCTCGTCAAAGTGATCTCCCAGGTTCTGTCTGAACGCGTCGGTCAACACCGGCCCAGGCCCGACCACGTTGACCGTGCAGCCGTACTTTGGCGGCAACTCTTTCGCCCAGACGCGCATCATCGAGTCGAGTGCGCCTTTCGTGGCGGCGTAGATGCCCTGGTTCTCGCGGGGAGTGCGCGAGGCTGCGGAGCCGACGATGATGATGCGTGATCCGTTCGTCGCGCCGGCTGCGTCAAGACGGTTCGAAGGTGTGTACGGCGTGAGATGAGGCAGGGCGGCTTTCGTGAGCAGGAACGCGCTGCGTGCGTTCAGCGACATGGCCTTGTCCCACGTCTCGACATCGGACTCCCACAGCGGCGCCATGGGGACCCAGCCGGCATTGTTGACGAGGATGTCGATGTGGCCGAACCGCTCGACGGCTTGACGGATCAAGTCCGCGGGTCCATCCACGGTGGACAGGTCAGCACAGGCGGAGATCCAGTCGGTCTTGAGTTGCGCGCCCACACTATCGCATTCTGCCTTGAGATCGGGGTAAGGGTAGTTGAGGACAATTGAGGCGCCTCGACTGGACAGCTCCAAAGCAATTGCTGCGCCGATTCCTCTGGACGATCCTGAAATGACGGTGATTTTCCCAGTCATCGTCTGAGCCGTGCTTGTTCCGGTAGACCCCATTGTAGTCGAGTACGAACGCTTTTGAGGGCGGTGCTCATAGGAGATCAAAAGATATGAGGATACAATCATATTTGGGAGCTGTACCATGTGATTCAGATGGCCGTTCCATGCTTTGCGCGGAAAATGGCGGCTTGATACCATGTCGAATAAAATATAGATCCGGTCGGCCGAGCCGCCGATTTGCGGGTATAGCCTTCCTATCTACAGAGCGATGTGCCGCTTGCCTCACTCCGTATCGACGTGAAGTCAGCATGTGCATAGCAAGACCGGAAAGTCGAGGATACTACGTAGTTACGGTCTCGCCTTCACCCGGCATGTCAAACTGGTATGGCATAAGCCAACATACGATTGCATTAGAGACCTATACTCGCATTCGACCAAACCAATCCTACGCAACATAACCTTTCAACTGTTGACTTTTTCTAAGCTTCGGCAGGGACAACAGGAATCTCCGTGAGGCCCGGAACGTCCTCGAGTTTCTTGGAGAAGAATGCTCGCGGGATGTCCGGACCCCAGCTCGCGACCGTTGCTGCCGTCGCAGGCTCGAATTCATGCGGTTTGTCCTCGTTGACCAGGTCGCCATCAACGTAGTGCTCGACCAGGAACCCAGAGGAGTCGAACCTAAAGCTCGATTTGTGAGTATCGTTGTAACGACAACAAGTCGATATAGAGATTGTCAGGTAGACAGAAAAGACTTACCAGTAGTCGAAAATCTGGCTCCCCAGTACATGACGGCCGAGTCCGAATACGTTGATCCAGCCTTGCTTCTGGAGGTGGTGGTGGCCAACCAGCTGGCTGTCCATGTCGTCAACCTCGAAGCTGCTGTGGTGTGCTTTGATGCCATCCCCAATCGGGCCGCCGGCGATGAAGATGTTCTGTACCGACACTTAGCGAAACGTGCTGACGAGGGTCGAGAACGATCACTTACATGGTGGTCGACATATTCCTTCCCCTTGTCAATGTGGATGAAAGTCATGATGATCTTCCCGCTTTGCTCGTGCCAAAGAGAATCGGTCTCTTTGAGGTTGAAGGTCTTGCAATACCAGTCTACCACCTCGGGGAGTCGAGAGACATCGACCTCGAACCCATAGTGGCCCAACTTGTGCACTTTGGAAGGACTCGCCCGTTCCGGTCGCTGGAACTCTCCATACCGACGCTTCTCCTCCCACGTGTTCCATTTGACCGGCTTGGGAGCCTCTCGCTCATCGATCGTCCGGTCCGTCTGGCCCCAAATGAGCGTGATCTCCTCGCCCATGATATCCGGCATGATCACGCACTTGCCGCCCCCGGGACCCTCGTAGTCATGCACCGGCGTCGCTCCAGGTACCTTTGCTGCTTTTTCCAAATCCGCCAGCGATTTCACGATCCAGCCACCCCCGAGAAACCGTCGCTTGCCGTCGTGAGTCTGCTCGGCGACGTAGACGACAGCATCCTTGCCAAATCCGCGGAAATAGATCTTCTCGTCCGTCTCCTTTTCCACAATCAGGCCAAAGTCGATGAAGAACTTTTTGGCCTTTTGGAGATCGGGGTGGCCGTAGCGGCAGTGCGAGAGACGGTCTATCAAGATCTTGTCCGTCATGGCTGGGCACAGAGAAGAGATACCGTACTGGAAGGATTTGATCTGGATGGTGAAGAAACCTCGTTGTCGACTATGAGAGGAAGTGAAGGGGTATGTACGAGTGACTGGGCTTGAAATCCCTCGGTGGCCACTCCCATCCCCGCCTGAGCTATAATATCATCGGTAGAACGGTTACGGGCCCCGCTGACCGCAGTCAAGCTCGACTATCCCATTTCGGCCAGTCGCGGCAAACAAGGCCGAAATACTTGGAGATGTCCCGGACGTGAATCTGGACCGTTGTATGACATAACAACTAAACAATCTGTACGACTATACTTCAATATCCCTAACACTCGCAGACGCTTACTGTCTAGAATCTGCAATCCGGACTGTGTATCAAGAGCGACCTTGTGAACTCCGATCCCATCATGTCATTTGACAGACTCATTCGATTTATCGACCAAAATGGTACAACACACTATGGTAATCTTGGTCAAGAGGTCGACGTGAAGGTCATTGAAGGTTCAGAAGTTCAACTGGTTTCCGGTGATCTAGAATCGGGGTTCCAGGTAACGCCTCAAAAAGCGGTAGTGCACAAGGTATAACGCCCCTTCATTCCCTGTATTGCAACGAAGTGCTATACTGAACCTCCTTTGAAGCTACTTGACCCTCTCGGCACAACTCCGCTAGTACTCTGTGCCGGTGTGAATTACCACTCTCACTCCCGTGAGACGAAGGTACATTTCTCTTTCGTCCTACAAATGCAAGATGTTGGTTGCCTTCTGACATGAATCTCTAGTTCACCCCGCCCAAGAAGCCTGTGGTGTTCGCCACACCTCCAGACCGACTTGCAGGACCTCTCGAGGACATCTCCATCCCTCCAGATGCACAGAGCTTGGTAGACTACGAGGGCGAACTGGTCCTCGTCATCGGCAAAGACGGGATCAACATCCCCGAAGACCAAGCCCTGGATTACATCCTGGGATATACCGTCGGCAACGACGTCTCGGCACGATATTACAACAACCCAGACGTGTCAGGCTGGCAGATGGGCTATGCGAAGTCGTTTGACAAATTCGGGCCCATCGGACCCTATTTGGTGTCGCCGAAGCTGATTCCCGACCCGCAGAAGTTGCACCTGGTGACCAAGGTGAACGGGAGCGTCAGGCAGGAAGCATCGACGTCGGAGATGATCTGGACGTGCAAGCAGCTCATTGCGTTCTGCTCGAACGGGCGGACTCTGCGCCGTGGGACCGTTATAATGACGGGGACTCCGGAGGGTGTTGGGTGGCATTCGAACGGGTGCTTGAAGAACGGCGATGTAGTCAGTGTGACTATCGATGGGTTAGGCTCGATACACAACAAGATGGTCTTCTCCTAGTACCCTTGACGCACTACTTCTACATCGGTCCCTGTTTATCATAGTGCATGATGGGTTAAACTGTAGCTGCGTAAGAACCTACATAGTAAGACAATATATGTGGGGCTCAAGACTTGCCATTTTCGGCAGCATCACGTGCAAGGCTCTCGTCTGACCAATAATTTGGCCGTTCCTGCTTTCGGCACGACCGGCCGACGCACCCCGCGCCATTTCCCCCTTTTTTACCAAGATGCGGCGAGGCGGATCCCGCTGGCGGCGTACTTTTTGTTTACGGCGTCTTGGGATATGATTGGACGTTCGCGGCTTCAGCAAAAGCAAAAAGTCTTAACCACTTGCAGAGCTCGACTCGTAATTATACCTCTGCCCGTTTTTGCAATATCCGAGGTACCCTCGACACGAATTTATTTTTTCGCCGGTGCGGACCAGCAGAAAACAGATGGCTGCCGCTACAACTCTCCTCCAAGGAGGCACCGTTCTCTACCACGGCAAAAAGGACAACGTCGAGGTGCTCCGCAACACCGACATTCTCATCCAGGCCAACAAGATCGTCAAGATCGGACAGAAATTGTCTGCTCCCTCGGGCGCGGCGATTACCGACTGTCGCGGCAAGATTATCAGTCCTGGCTTCATCGACACGCATCATCACCTGTGGCAGACGCAGTTGAAGGGACGACACGCGGAGCAGTCGGTGTTTGATTATATTCCCAGTGGTGGGTGCTAAGCGACAGTTTCTACGTTCTTTTCCCATGCCTGGATTCAAGTCGTGGGCGCACTGACTGGTTCAACAGGATTCTGGCAGAGCTACGTGTACAGCCCGCAAGACATCTTTTGGGGCCAGCTCGGCGGTGCGCTGGAATCCATCGACGCGGGGACAACGTTTGTGCTCGACCACGCGCACGGGTGCCAAACCAGGGAGCACGGTGAGTTCCTCTCGGACAGCCTTACTGCTACTCTCCTTTCTAATTGCGCGAACCAGTCACCAAAGCTCTAGCAGCAACATGTGCGTCTGGCATCCGCTCCATCTTCGCCTACGGTCACGCACCGTATTTCACCAAATGGGACAAAGACACGTGCGAACCGTCCATGGACATCATGCCCAAATCCACCATGGACCATCTCTTCGAACTCGCGGCGAAACAGCCCTTTGGCCACGGCCGCGTGACCCTCGGGTTTGCGTTTGACTATTACTTCCTGCCGCAGCAGGCGGTGACGGGCATCTTTGAAGCGTTGAGAAACGCGGGCGTCAAGAATTTCACCAGTCATTATGCCAAGAACGCTACCTTTGGTATGTATAGCCATCTAACTAATGCATGATCCCATCCCCGCGCTGGTGCGCCCCTTTCTTCAGTGACGAAGACCAACTTCCTAAAATGCTCATGGCGAACCAAAAGACTAACTCGTAAATGTCATGTCACGTCATGCCAGGTCAACACCCTCTAATCAACACCCTCAACGCCTACGGACTGATCAAGTCCCCGTCGGACATCCTCCTCTCCCACGCCACGGGACTCACGGCTCAGGAAACCGATCTACTCGTATCATCGCAAGTACCCGTCTCGTCGACGCCCGAGACCGAGGCGCAGATGGGGTTCGGGTGGCCCATCGCGTTCCATCCCGGCGTCAACTTCAGCTTCGGCGTCGACTGCCACACCAACAACACGTCGTCGATCCTCGGGCTGGCCCGCTCGGCGCTGCAGATGGCGCGGCAGCAGAGTAACCTGCCCAACGTCGAGCAGGGGGCCATGGCACTGACGCTGCGGGGCAGCGCCGAGGAGGCGTTCAACGCGGCGACGATCCGGGCCGCGCGCGCCGTACAGCTCGGCGACAAGATCGGGTCCCTCGCCGAAGGCAAGCTGGCGGACCTGGTCGTCTTCGACACGCTGCACAGCACGGGGATGAGCTGCGTGGCGGACTCAGACCCGCTCACCGCCGTGGTCCGGCACAGCGACATCCGCGACGTCGAGGCCGTCATGATCGACGGCGTGTGGCGCAAGAAGGACGGCAAGCTCCGCCCCGTCACCGTCGAGGGCACCAACGAGACCCTCGAGTGGTCGCACGTCCGGACAAAGCTGAGGGACAGCGCGGGCCAGATTGCCGAGAAGCAGAAGGGGTTGAACATGGACAAGGCCAAGGAGGCGTTGATTGCCATGTTTCACATTGATCGGTCGAAACTTGTCAAGGACGCGTAGTGTGAGGATTAAAAGCCATGTCCGTGCCCTTGGTGTAACACGTTCAAAACCCAAGCAAACAAGCAAAAGTGCAATGTTATATAATAGGAAGGTATTGTTGTCGACAGACATATCACATCACACACATACATGCATATACATAGGCGGCGTATATGGGGAATGATTTACAATAAATGATATTGCTCTTCTTTTGGGGGACTATTCATGAAAATACATGTATACGATATTCCTACCTCAGCATTTCCTCTCCAATGTAATAGACTGAGTAGTGTCGCCCAGATCGTTATCACAGTATCTTCTTCCTTCTGCTTCTTCCTTCTTCCTTCTTCCTCCCTCTCCCTCTCCTCTCCTTCTTCCCCGAAGCCTCACTTAAACTCCCCTCCAATATGGCCGACAACACCAACCACACCTACGACGCCCCTGACGCCCCCGTCGGAACCCTTCGTTTCACCCGGACAGGGAATCTCTCAGGCCGGACGAACCAGTAATTGACGGTGTGCCAGTCTTTGGGGTCCATGGCCAGCTCAAAGTCATAGTGCTCGACCAGACGTGGGACCAGCTTGCTCATCTCGAGCGTAGAGATGTGCCGACCCAGACAGGTGCGGGAGCCGAGGCCGAACTGTGTACTCATATGGACAAGATGAGATTAGCTATGGACACCTGGGGAGAGAGAGGGCGGAGGGGAAGGGAGATTAGCTGAAAGAGGGAAGGGATAGGTAGGGAAGAAGGGTTAGAGAGTGATTTCACTCATTGAGTTGAACTGAACTGAAGTGAACTCAGCTCGACCGTATTGGGCTGGACTGGACGTACCGGCATATGAAACGCTTCCATGCGCTTCAACCGCTCCACATCACCCCCCTCTTTCGCTTCAATCCACCGCTCCGGCCTGAACTGACCGACGTCCGTGCCAAACACCTCCTCGCTCCGATGCGCCACCCAGCTATTAACGCCGACGATCGCGCCTGCGGGGAAGTAGTGGCCCAGCACGGTGGCGCCCCCAGCAGGAACGACCCTCCACAGCGGCAGGCCCGTGGCAGGATGCATGCGGAGGGCCTCCTTGATGACGGCCTGTAGATAGGGGAGGTCCTGGGTGACTTTGAACGGGAGGGTCGGTGTATCATCTTGTGTGGCTGTCTGCGACTTTCTGTACTCGGCGATCTCTGTTCGCAGCTTTTCCAGCGAGTGCGGGTTGGTGAGTAAGTGGAATAGCACGCTCGAGAGCGACACGGCGGTCGTATCGGAGCCGGCGATGATGTTGCTGAGGCCCATCATGAACATGTGGTATCTGGTCACTTGCTGCGGGTTCTCCAGGTGTCCGTCGCGGAGCTTGTCGAGAAAGTCTCGCGGTGTCTGTTCCTGTTGCTCCTGGGCGAGCTGGCTCTGCTGGATCTGCGTTGCTGTTGTTGTCGGTTTCGTACCCTCCGCAGTCCGCTCTTTCTCTCGCGCGTCAATCTTCTGCTGCACAAAGTTCATGAGGTACGTCCTCCCCGAAGCCCCGTTGTTGGGCAGGAACTCCATTACTCGGTACACGAACGGGTGAAGCCAGGCGTAGATGCCGATCAGGGTCGAATAGACGCCCGACTTCTCCAGCGCGGCGATCGTGCCGGCGATGTCGTCGCCCCGGTCCAAGAACCCAAACCGCTCCGAGTACGTCAGGTTGCCCATGACGTCGAAGGCGTAGCACTGGAACCAGTGCGCCATGTCGACCTGTTCGCCCGACCTCTCGAACTCGGTCAGCCGGTGGTCAAAGATGGTGGCGCAGTCGTCGACGTATTTCTCGTACGACAGCAGCGCGCTCATGCTGTACAGGCCCTGGAACCGCTTCCGGGCCTCGGCGTGCCTGCGCATGTCCTGGTCGGCGAACAGGGCCCATTTGTCAGGGCTGGGATGTTTCCAGCCCTCGTACCAGTCCGATTTGCGAAACTTGGATCCAATTCCGTAGACCTCCTTGTCCGGCGCGGCGATCGAGTACAGGTTGGGCCCGACGCGAACGATGGGGCCGTACTTTCGGTGCAGTTCAATGTTTTCGTGGTGGAATGAACCTGCCCGTACGTGCCAGAAGTACCAGATCCGTGAGAAGCGTGCGAGCCAGGGGCCTGGAATGGACCATTCTGGCGATGTGACTTTTCGGTATAGCGACACGATAGTGTATATGGCCGCAACGACACACAGTATAAGGCCAGTCATGCGAATTTCCATGGTGTAATCTCCTATGAAACTTGTGGAACGATTCAGACCAGGTCTCTATCCGTGCACGAGATATTCTAGAGAGTCAATTCACCATTCGATTTCTTTCGCGGTTGAGGGAGTGGAAATGCATACCTACCTTGACAAGGAACCCGCGGTGAGAACGACGCCGTCACGCAAGCTCTGGTCGAATTATCTTGATTCTTGCCCTTTGCCAGCCCGTGGAGGGCGGGACGGGGCCCAGACATGGACATGGAACTGCCCCGTACTCGAGGGGTTCGGGCTGCTGATGGATTTGCCCGAGCGTCCCTCAAACCCCGTTCCACCCCCATACGGAGTCTCTCGGGGCGATCCAGGCGAGGCGGCCGTTCACCACCTACCACCGGCTGGCTAGACGATCAGGCCAGGGACCGTTAATACGATGTGCATCAGAGGTTCACGAGGTTGTGCTGTGAGTATGTAGGTACACGCATTGGAAGTTTCCACCAAGTGCATCCGCTATCGTGGTGTGTCTGTAGGAATACTTCGCCGCATCCAAATCCAGTACATTATTTCGATTGCTCGCCATGGCCGTTGACAAGACAGAGTCTACCATCAAGACTGTGGCATTATGCGGGGTGAGTGATTCTGGCTGACCTCGTTCTAATATGCTGTGGGTGCTGACTTTGACAGGCCTCTGGCTTCGTTGGTCAAGCCATCTTGAAGGCACTGTCCGAGTCTGGCCGCTTCGATGTGACAGTTCTCACTCGCTCAACCCACAGCAACGGCAATGACCACGTCAAAAGTGACCGTGTCAAGTACAAACAAGTCGACTATGATTCGGTCGACAGCCTCACCGACGCCCTCCGTGCCCAAGACGCAGTGGTTTCAGCCATTGGCAAAGGAGACACGGCACGCATCCAGCACAATCTGATTGACGCTGCAGTGGCTGCTGGCGTCAAGCATTTCATCCCTTCGGAATTTGGGGCAGATTTGAAAAACACAAAGATATCCGCGTTTCCGATATACAAGGGCAAAGTGGCCCTGGAAGCATATCTGGAGGAAGCAGCATCCAAGAGTCGATTGATATACACGTATATATACAACAACGTGATCCTCGATTTCGGTCTTCGAGTCGGTTCCATCCTCGACTTCAAAACCAACACAATTCGCATCTACGACGGCGGCGCTCACAAATTTTCCACCTCAACCTTGTCGCCCATTAGCCAAGCAGTTGTGCAGATCCTACTGCAACCTGAAAAGTTCAGCAATCGACCTGTTCGGATCAGCGAGGTTGCCATTTCCCAGCAACGTCTATTGGAAATCGCAAAGAAACTCGAGCCAAGCAAGGAATGGACTGTCGTCCCAGTCAGCTCCGCCCAGCTGGTTCAAGACGTCCAAGAAGAAGCGGCGAAGGGCATTTTCAGCCTGCGGGTGTTCAACGCCTACGCAATTCGCGGGGCCTTTGCACCGGATTTCGGTTGCCTGTATGAGAACAACGACAACAATGCACTCGGCATCTCCGAATTGACCGAACCCGAACTGGAGCAATACTTGGCGAGATTAGTTCGTCAATGAACCGCTTCGCTGCCATCAAGGTGCTATGACCAGGGGTGCAGCTGTCCTGCTCTGCCGCGCGTTGGGACTAGGTGTGTTGGGACGTAAAGCGCTCCAGCAAGGGAGGATCCGTGACGCTGGTATTATCCTTCATTTCGCGACAAGCTGAAAGATCTTCCCCTGAGAGTACCAACCACCAGGATAAGCCATTGTGACCAAATGATTGTCGTTGCATTGTTATATGTGAGCCACCGTGCGACTTGTACGGAATGTTTGTGTAAACTGGCAACCCCATCCTACTCGGAGCGCGGCGGTGGAGCTGATGGGAGGTTGATTGTATCCATGCCAGGAGGGGTCGATTCTGAGGGCTTCCGAAGACGAGCAAGACAGCTATCTTGGTCGTCATTCAGAGTGAGAGCAAATGGTATCCAGAAGAAGATCACCATTCAAACCCAGTTCACCTGACGTTCAAGTTTGGTCCTGCATCGAGACGTCCACAATACCCCTGACATTCATTCCCCATAGATAGTTCTAGCCAGGATCGCGGTAATGTGACCCCGCCGCTTGAGGAGTCTGTAGAAGATTCTCAAATGATCTCATGTCGAGAAAACTAGGATCGAAATCCGTCCCCAGGAACGGATCCATTGTCTGGCTGTCATCGGGAAGGTCAGCATCAAAGTGAAGCATGCTGGACGTCCCAAAAGGGCCGCCCTCATGAATATCCACATCCCCGAGTCCGATTGTGTCAGGTCTCTGGACCAATGTCTGTGCTGTGCTATCTGACCCGTGAGCCACCTGTAAAGCATTCTGGACCGATGGTGGCGCAATTGAGGGATGCGCGGCGTACTTTGCAATTTTGGCGGTTCGTGTAATTGCCTGAGAAGAGGAGGTTGAGCGCCGGCGTTTTCGAGCCTTTTTCCTCTCTGCCCTAGCCTTGTCTAGGGATTTGATGATGGAGCGCCACTGATGAGCGCGCCTGTGATCTCGCGACGAGTTCCACCTGAGAACTACACTTTGTTCCACAATTCGCCAAGCTCTCTCGACGTGGTCTCTCAAAGGGTAGGAGCACATTTCGGCCAATGCCACGGCCAACGCAAACCACTCGTGATAGCAGCTGAGCAACCATGCCCATTTGCGAGCTCTCGGGTCGGTCCTGAGGCTGTAGGAATGTTCCAAGGCTGCAACAGCCTCCACAAAAGCAGTGATTCTTTCCTCCTCGGTCAGCAAGTTGTTTTGCGACAGCGGGTTATAGACAAAAAGGCGAAGGTTGCAGATCAGAAGCTTCACGATAGTCCCGGTGACCTGGAGGTTGTCAGCTCGTGGTCGCATTGCAGACTGGGCACTTGAACTTACCCATTGCAGAGGATGGTCGTTGGGGGTGGAGCGAAGAAACTCGTTCTCTAGCTTTTGCCGTTGGTCCTCGACCCAGCTCACCTTCTCCGGCATGGTCATTGATGCAAAGCTTTTACCGTCCGCGCCGGCGGGGCGTCGTTTGTCAATTACAGTCCGCCAAATGTCCGCAAATCGATACCGAGCATTGGCGAAGCAAGTATCCACAAACCCTTCACGTTCAGGAGGGTACTCTGTCATGTCTGGGAACAAGTCGCTGTCGTTGACCCGGCAGGGCAGTGCGGCATCGAAACTACTGATTTCCAGACTATATGGCCAAAGTTTGTTAGCCCGGAGTACCCCTCCTAGGGTCTATATGGGTTACTTACGTGGTGGGCGTACAAGCGTGATCTTCAGAGGAGGCAGCATCCAGTAGACAGATGTGCCACCACACTCTTCGCCTCATTTCTGAATCAAACTTTGAAAGCTTGAGGAAGCTCCCGTCTCGATGCATGCCTCTCGATTGAGCCAAACGCACCGCCAACCCCGTGAGATTCCAGGAAAGGCTGGGATCGTGTGGTCTCAGAATGATCAAGAACAAAACAAAAGCTTGCAAGACAAGGATCTCGTCGGTATCAAGCAGTTTGGCACGTGAAAGGGCACCCTGGAGGCCAACACGGTACCTCTTTAACAGGACGGCCTGATCAGCGTCGAATTCCTGCCGGGTCGCCTCTGGGGTCAGACTGGTGACAGCGGCATAGTAAATGACAAAAATCAATGGCTCGATGCGAGGTGGAAGGGGACGCTCGTCTGCAGATTTCAGCGCCTCCACGACCAAGGGTCCAACAGTTGGAAGATGCAATATCGGCGCTAAAGGTTGAACGTTTTCTTGGAACAGTTGCCACGCCCGAAAGCGATGTTGCTGCGGTGGATGTCGTGAGCGAAGATCACTTCTCCCCGTGGAGACGTGACCAAGATAGAGCTGGTCATCGACCAAATCGTCCGCCGCCGGATCATCAGATGTATCGGATTCAGAATCGGACAAGCTATCGTCGTCCTGCGAATTTGGGTGAGCACAAATCACGACCGGCTCAGTACACTCACCTCTGTATGTAGAGAGTCCCAAAACAGACCGCTGATATAGCGATGCCTGCCCGAATCCTTGACCAGCTTACCAACAGTCGTGCCGTAGGGGCTCCACGGCGTAGTTTCAGACCCGGACATTGAGTTAATGGTCATTGGCGAGCCGTGCAGGCTTGGCAAATCCAGAATCATTGGGCTGTTCGCTGGTGGCTCGATAGGATGCGCAATGGCGCGAGGGATGGGCTGCTCTGAAATGACAGGAGGTGGCGGAGGAGGAGGAAGAAGAGAAGGAGGAGCAGCAGCAGCCTCCATGGCCGCGCTGGTGATGGCCTGCAAGGATCGTTCCACAGCACCAGCACCATCGTCGTTGATTTTGGACACCAGGGATTGGAACAGTGGCTCCAGTCTCCTCAACTCATGCAACAGTTCAGCATCGGCAGCAGTCTGGCGCTCCACGGCCGACTTTTTGAATGGAAACACACATTCGGTGCGAGTCTTGACACAGTTTTGACAGGGTTGCCTCTTGTCGCATTTGACCTTGCGACGGCGACATGTCACACATACTCGAGGCTGAATAGCATCTTTTGGTCCTGTCTGAGGCTCATCCTCTTCTTGGCCAGGTTCTTGTTGAGGGTGTTGTGGTTGTGCAGAGGGACGTTCGCTGTCCTGGTTCGTGGTGGTGCTGCCGGCCTGTGGGTGCAGTTGCAGTTCTGTAGGTGAAGGATCTCGAGAGCCCATTATGGCCCGAGGGAGTGCTAGCTTTCAACGCTGTTTGGCGGAGTAGCCCCGGGTGTCATACCATGCGGGGACGAGGTCTGGGAGGATTTGGGAGGACGGGAAACAATCGTGGCCTGAGTTGGGGGCGGCAATATCAAATACAGCGCCAATTGTGATGGGATGTGGAATGAGCAACGTATTGCAGGTGGACGTAGTAGTTTAGGTACTCAGAACATATTTTGGCTGACGTCGAAACGAGAGAGTTGAGGGCGTAGATTGGCGCAGGGAGACTTGGGAGGTTGAGAGTGCCTAGGATGCTTCGCACACACGACCGCAGGGGGCACAGGGCGCAGGCAGCATTGGCGTGGAGCGGGGTAACTAGAGTTTCCCTCCTCCACCTTCTTCTTGGGTGCTTGGGCCCTGAACCAGTGGCTAGGCCTAGACTTATCGACGACACACCCACAATTGCAAATGGCTCAACGACGGATGGCCAGTGTCTTGAAAATCTACGAGACCTTATCCGTGCCCACCCATTGACAAGCCTTGATACACTCGGATACTTGAACGACGGCAGATGTTTTCGCCTCCCATATCAAGCTTGACACAGAGTCCTATCGATAGCCTCGAGCGATGGACTGTGGACAGATTATTCCCAACATTGAATGTACGGCATCTACCGGGCACAAAGCATCTGGCAAGAGCACATATGAGCCCGGGCGATGGATACCACAAATGCCCTTCCCCTCCACGATGCCACTCAATCCTTTACGAACGATTTACGCACAGAATACCACACAGCCTCCTGATCTGAGTACGTTCCCGAGTGACCAATAATTATATCACCACGACCATGGACTCTGGGTTTGATCTCTACCAAGTCGGATCCGCCACAGCAGCCAAGTCAGTGCCATCTAGGACTGTGATTCACTTCGGGTTTTTCGGCCGATGAATTGCGAGGCCGCGTTTGTGGAGACTGGTCAGTGCTGAAAAGAGGGTGTAAACAGGATCTTGACCAATGGCAATAGCGGATGGCGTTGACCACGGCGGATGCGAGGCATTGCCTAGTGAACCCCCTGTTCAGCCTTGCATCGGCAACACATCCAGGGTCCGGTCAGACAGAGGCTGAAGGGCAGCAAGGAACCCGACATTCATACTGCACAACCCTCACAATCATATAGCTTGAATTCCAGAGGGAGCCTTATGCGCCTTGTCCGCCGGTCTCTACACGCATCTTCACCACCACCATCATCATCAGCATCGTCTGTACATCCAACTGGGTATATCCGTACAATCCGTGCAAGAACAATGGCGACAGCACCTCCCCAAAAGGCGGAATGGCTGATCGTCGTCCACGACCTGCCCGATACCGCGGATCGAAGAAGAGAACTCCTCGCGTAAGTGAGACCTTTCAGTCTCCGAACTACCTTCTCGCTGACCATTCCAGTAAACACGGCGAGGACCGCAAGAACGATCCTGCTGGGTTCTGGGTGTTTGGAGGTATGTACATACGTCTATCCGCACCACTTCGCATTTTGATTGCTTTCGCCCTCGAAATTTGCTGACCTGGAAAAATCAAAACGGAACCACAGGCGCTGTTCTGGATGAGCCTGCTTTGGCTGGGAAACCCATGTCCATCACGGGGAGTTGTATGCTCGTGTACGCAGAGAGCAAGGAGGAGATTTTGGAACGGCTGAAGCGCGACGTTCTAGTTACTGGGAAAGTCTGGGACTGGGAGAAATTGCAAGTCTATCCGATCTGGAGGCCTGCGAGACCGTCTATATAACACTGTCTTTTGCTATGGGTAGTTGTGTATCTAATGGCATTCTACCCCCCGCCATGGTGCGCGTAGTAGGCCTTCCACGCATCTCTCTCCAACTGGCCCAGTAACTGCACACTGATCTCGTCTCCCGCCGGCAAGATCTGGGTGACGAACAAGCCTCCCTGGCCCAGACCGCGGTTGACGTACCACCCGATATTGGGCATGCCGTTCCAGGCGAGCGTACCTTTGGGGAGGTTGGGGACTTTTTCCACCGTGATCAAGCCTCCCAGGCCGAAGCTGATGGGAGCGGAAGCGTCGCCACTCTCGATGCCCGTGAGTTGTTTGTGCAGGGACTATTCATTATCGTTAGTGAACTTCTAGAAGGGGAAGAAGTAAGGTCTCTAGGGCGGAAGGGTATATCTTACATCCTGAGCAAGGAGTCCCTTGTGCTGAGCACTCCCAACGGGAAACTGAGGCTTGAACATCAGCTCAACAGTCTCGCTCTTGAGGAGGATCGGCGTCTCCCTGATCAGATCCATCAGCACGGCAGCAAAGTCCGCCACGCTCGTCACGAGGCCCATCCCGCCGCTATGCTCGGCGGAGGAGCCGGTGTAAGGCGACGTGGAGGGGACGAGGAGGCCGTCACTGCCCCGGTGGCTCATCTCGAGCAGCTTGTCCTGAATATCCGGCCGGCTTTTGATGTCGAAGGTGGAAGATTTCATGCCCAGCGGCTTGAAGATGTTCGTCTCCACGTACTCGCGGAGCTTGACGTTGCCGTTGAGTCTCTCGACCAGGATGCCGGCCCAGTCGATGGAGCCTCCGTAGACCCAGCCCTCGCCGGGCTCGAAGAGCAGCGGCGTCGAGTACGAGTCCTTGACGCGGCCACTGAAGACGAGGGGCGCCTCGCCTCGGGACTTTCTCCACGCGATCGTCAACGGGTTCATGGCGTCGTAGTTCAGGCCACTGGTGTGTGAGAGCAGGTGTCTCAAAGTGATTTTGGCCGTGGCGGGCTTGAGCGTGAACGAGTCTCCGTCCGGGACGATGATCTGAGGGTTCTTGAGCTCCGGCAGGATGGTCGCCACTTCGGTGTCCAGCGTCAACAAGCCTCGCTCGACGCATTGCAGAGCGGCAATGGTGGTGAGGAGCTTCGTGCAAGAGAACGCCCAGAAGGTGCTGTCCAGAGACGCTGGTGTATCCGAGCTCCAGCTCTGTCGACCCGCGCTCTTCTCGTAGCGCATCACCACATCTAGAGAGTCTGTGAGCTCATGTTTCTTGTAGCTTGGAACTTGCAAAGCCATCGTTACCTTTTCCGTCTCGACCGAATCCCACTACCACAGCAGACAAGATGCCTTTGGGACCTTCGGCGATCCGGGCCTCGAGGCTGCTCTGAAACGTACTCATTTTGTTGAGGGATTTAACAGTGTTGTAGACAAGTCTCTGGCAATATTAGGAAGGGAATTGATGTGCACGTAGTCTGTGGAATTTATATACATGGCCCATGTGTTAAGCATTTAGTGGGACGAATCACAGCAGGGCCTCACATGGACAAGGATTGCATGGCCTCGCGTCCGAGACACTCCGCCTCCTTACAGAACGCCGGGTCGATACCTCCGGCTCTGGCACCTATAGCGACCGGCAAGACTGGACGCCGAATATACGAGCTCCAGAAGCTACGTGCACCGAGGGAATCCACATGGGATCACTTTCCTCTATTCAGGCGGACACAGCAGGTACTATTCAGATCATGGCTGCTACCTCCAAGGAATCAATTACAGCCAGACCAGGGTTGTTCTTTCCTCCAGCACCTTTTCCTAAAGCTCATTGAGATAGACTGCTCTCTGTCGCTGTCGTGACCTTCCCCCCGGCCTTGACGCGCAGCAGTCGCTCCGCGTTCCGGAATGCTATCATCTCGAGCTGTTCTGGCGTAATCATGCCGCTCTCCTGCAATTCCTTGATCCACTTCAGCCCATTCTCATTCTTCTCAAAGGGATAGTCCACGCTATACAGGATTCTCTCGACCGCGGTATTCCGCAAAAGACACGCCAGCGGCGCCAGACTCCACACGCCGCTGGTCGTGACCCAGATGTTCTCGTCCCA
Organism: Fonsecaea nubica; assembly: GCF_001646965.1. Lineage (NCBI taxonomy): Eukaryota > Fungi > Ascomycota > Eurotiomycetes > Chaetothyriales > Herpotrichiellaceae > Fonsecaea > Fonsecaea nubica. The sequence goes on along the minus strand of NW_019173791.1, from coordinate 74,086 downwards.
GACCTGTCGCCACCCGCGCTGTCGATCGCCCCAGCGGACGCAGAGCTTCTCGACGCGCTCGACCATGAATGGGAGCATCTCCCCAAAATGCCCGATGATGATCTTGAGCTTGGGGTACGCGTCGAACAAACCCGACGCGAAGAGCTTCAGCACGTGCAGCCCGCAGTCCTGGTGCCAGCCGAAACTGCTGGAGCCCATACCTCGCTCGGCCCCGAGGCTGTAGTTGCCCTGGTAGATCAACTGCTGCTGCTGTTCTGTAGGGTAGATGGGGTGGAGATATATGGGCACGTCCAGCTCCGATGCCGTCGCGAAGACGGGCCAGAACTCGCGCGCGTCGTAGTATTGGCCATGGACGTGGTTGTCGATCAGGGCGCCCACGAATCCCAGCTCCTCGACGCACCTGCGGAGCTCGCCGGCTGCGTCTTCGGGAGTAGCCATGGGCAAGACGGCGAACCCTGCGAATCGCCTGGGATGCTTCTTCACGGCCTCGCCGAGCTGGTCGTTAGCTTGTCGGCACGGCGCCAGCGGCAGAGTACTTGGGCCGGGACCATGCGAGACAATCTGCAAGGAGATGCCATTCGTGTCCATGTCCCGTAGCCGGATGTCGTCCACGTCCAGCAGCTTGGACGCTACATCTGGGAGGTGCTTCAGCTGTTCCGAGTAGATTTCAGAGAGATGAGACAGCAGGTGAGCGGAGACGAAATGCTCCTCGAGCGTAATCAGTGGTGGCAGAGACATTTCGTCCATAATAGCTCCATCAAACCCCCTTGGAGCATTCCGTGTGTGACGTCGGTGCCCTGCCTCTGCCGCTGTCAACGGTTCTTTCTTGGATATAGCGACCATTTGACTTGAGAAACATGATAATGACAAAGCCGAGACCTGCCGAGCCCGTCTCCCCGCCGAGTTGGGCCTTGGAGATCGCCCTGCCACGCCCCGAGAGCTCGGGAAAAGCACCGAACGCTACACACGACCAAATACCAGGACATATATACCTCGGACGACCATCAGGAACCATGTAGCCGTCAGCAAGAAGCCACCATCAACGATAATACCGACCAAGGCCTCTCACACGCGCAAATACCCCTTTTTGCTCAGTACTGACCAAGATGAACTTCCTCCCCCTGGCCGCCTACGTGAAAGAGTCCGGCGTCATCAAAGCCCCCGTCGAGGACGTCTGGGCTGTCGTCTCCAAAATCCACCAGTGGGAGCCCATCCACTCGGGTCTGAAAAAGACAGAAAAGATCTACGACGACAAGGGCGAGGAGACGCAGTTTGTCAGGTGGGATTTCAAGGACGAGCATGAAATCATTTGCCGAGTCGAGGCGTTGGACGTATGCAAAGTACCCCCTTTTTTTTCTCTCTCTGTGTGGCTTGATATGATCCCAAAACCCTCTTCCACCGTGGAGAGGGGGTGTGTGTGTATATCGCTGTTCGTCGAGGGTTTACGAAGTTGTGATTGATTGACGCTGGAAATCCATACAGCACCTCGACTACATGATCAAGTTCAGCACAAACTGGTCAAAGCTGCCGCTCGAATACGTCGGCGTCGTCACCACCATCCGCCTCTTTCCCATCACCTACGGATTTTGCAAGGGCTACACCCTCTTAGTCATGGACGGCGAATACACGAGCGACGTCAATCCTGGTGAGTAGTAAACCCCCTTTCACCCCCCCTTCTCAAAGCGCGGAACAACCGGCGTGAAAGGCAAGATTTAACGTGCCACTCTAGCCGTGCTGGCAACGGGGTCGAGAAGGAGACGCCAATTCATCGACGAGGTGTCGGCGTACTTTGAATCAGGAAGGAAGCCGCCCATCCCTACATCACAGGTCCCGTGGGCACGGGAATAGTTCCCAAGTTGAGAGGAGATTCAAGGGCGCGTGGCATATATTCGACAAAGAGATTCCAGATCCCGAAAAAAGAAAGGACCTGATCCGCGAGCTATTATTACTTGAGGAATTGTTCCGCGTTGTCCATCGTCACAGCAGTCTCCCCGTTGTACATCTCCAGCTCTGCGAGCGCTCTTTTCGCTTCGAGTCTGATAATGTCCTCGACGCCGGGGAATCGTGGTTTGAATTCGACTCGGAAAGGCAGTGGACGCGACGTGGATCGATCGTCGTAGGCGAACGGATCTAGTTTGACATCGTTTCCCTGGTATATGTTAGCAGTGTCGGGCATGGCATGACAGGATCTGAAAATGCTTGCATGTTCATCAATGGCCCTCATCTTGAAAGCCCACAGTAGCTCCGCGCACGTGAACCAAATGCCCTGCTCGGCCATGGGCTGGCCGCTGCAGGCGCGTCTTCCCCAGCCGAACGTGAAGATGCCTCGCTTTGTAGGATTAGGTCGGCGTTCATCCTCGTTCAGCCATCTCTCTGGACGAAATTCATCCGGGCTCGGGTAGTCTCTCGGATTGCGGTGGATGGCCCATAGGTTCCCAATCAGGGTGGTTCCCTTGGGTATCAAGTAGCCGTTGTAGACGTCGTCTTTGATGGGCGCATGCGGAGGCCCGCCTAGGACAATGGCCGATCGCCACCTGAAGTTCTCGGTAATAATGGCGTCCAGGTACGGGAGCCGATTCTCCTCTGTCCAGGTGGGGAAGCGATCTCTCTTCGGAAGGACTCGGTCAAGCTCCTCCTGCGCTTTGCGTTGTACCTCCGGGAAGAGGCACATGGCAAAGATAAAGGAGATTGTCGACGTGGTCGTTGTGTCCACGCCACCTCCTATCAGATTTCCAGTCAAGGAGGCCACTTCCTTGTAGCTCAGGCCGTATTGCTGCTGTAATTTTATCAGGTGCTTTGAGAAGTTGTCAATCTTTGACAGCGAAGCCTCCAGGGACAGAGCGTAAAAGTACTTGAGCGACCTCTGGCCTTCCTTCCACAGGATCGAAGGCAGCGGGTAGATCCACGAGGGAAGCTTGCACAACCATGGGTACGACTCGGCTAGAAATTGACCAGGACTCGAAAAGCCGGCACCGTTCTGGACAAAGGACAGTGCAACCCCCAGGACGTAATCATTGTTGGCCTGGATTCGTCGGCCCCAACCAACGATCGACACGACGGAGGTGGAGTATCTTTCGATAGAATTTACATAGTCATCAGGACTTTCGAGTATGTTGAGAGCCAGCACACGAGATTCATTGCCTTGGAACGTGCGGTACGCACGGACAGCTTGTGCCCCGACGGCAGCATGCTAGAGTAGGTCAGCTTCAACCCAGGAGGAAAAAGATATACATGTGCAATGACCATGATCCGGCGATGAGTCCTCCACTGATCCCCATAGACCAAAGAGGTTTGATTCGTCGTGCTTTCGTCAAACATATCGCCGACAAGGACCATATGAGGCCTTGAGGAGTAGATATTCGCCCTTCTGTCCATGAGCTCCGACGCGCTCCAACAGTCGTTTGCAATCACGGTTGGGGTCGTGCCCGTCCAGATGGTGATCAGCGGGCTGTCGTACTCCTTGGCCCACCTCTCAAACGTGATCCAGGGCTTTGACATGGGAATTCTACCCACAGTCCCGATGATAGGCAGGGGAAACGGGCCTGGAGGCATCCGGCGTCGCAATCGTAGCACTCTCACATAGTCAAGGGTAATCCATAGTAAGGGGACTCCCAGGGAAAGCAAAGCAACCCATTTGTAGACACTGAGTACCCTGAATAAACTATCCAAGTCCAAGAATGTTGTGGACGATAGAAGCATCTTGAGACTCCTGTCTTTGTAAATGGAAGACAAACCAGCCAAATACAGTGCCTTTGGGTTAGAGGTACAGGGAGAAGAAAAGGACAGTGAGCATCTGCTGCAGCTTATCGCTTGACTTCAACAGGGCTATAACGTCCAATATCTTGATGATAGCGTCCATAAGTGACGAAGGCGTACTAGACTAAATCTGGAATGATGGCTCTCGAACGCTGGTATCCACCAGGCTCGGGGAGAACGGCCGACGTATAGCTTGTATTGGTGATATGCCGTTTTGGACAGATACGGGAACTCGGGATTATCTGGTCTGAATTCGCTAAAATAGCATTTGTATCTCGGTCACTCGCTTCGTCCGGCGTCTTCGCAGATTGCGATGATGCCGCTTGGAGGCTAACCCCAGATATGACCCGGAATGGAGTCAATTTTGGTTGTGGAATGGTATACAACACGAAGATAGGTTGGCGATGGCGTCGTCGTCCTTCGGTGTCTATCCGTCCAGCCTCTAAGTTGACAGGAATACACAATCACTTTGGTACGAATCAGTCATCTCTGAGGGTTGTAGAGGTAGCAAGATGCTCGAGTGAAGAGTCCCTACGTCCAAGCTTTTTTTGCTTTGCGCAACCCGAGGGATTCATTCCTAGATTCGCTGTTCTCGGTAGCGCATAGCCGCAGAGGAATGTGCATATTCACCCTTCGTTGTCGCGGAGAGTGACGGCTATCCTAGTGTGCTGATGCTGTTCCTGATAAGGATTGTGCGCTCAGGAGACTGGCGTCTTTTCTTTGATTCCGGTGACTGTTTCAGTGTGTTCCTCGCTCAGATGACCGTGTCTGACGAACAAACCTGCAACAAGGCCTAAGCCGGCAAAGGCGGTGGTGGCGATAAACATCTGGCGCGTCGACCATGCAAACGCTCGCAACACAGCAAGCTTCTGAGAAGGATCCCCTATCTCGGCATAGATCATGACGTTCGCAGCTGCCTCCTTGCCCGTTAATCGTTCCAGAATGGATGATGGAAGGCCAGACTCGGCGAGCATAGACGACTTTTGATCGATGGAGCTTTGGAATATTACACCAGTAATAATAACCGATACGGCGATGGCAGTGCTTCGGACAAACGCGAACGTGCCAGTCGCTGTTGCCACGTCTTGCTGATCGACACTGCTCTGAATGGCGATCATCGGCGACTGAAATAAAAGCCCAGACCCAATGCCTATCACAACCTGGATTCCGAGGGCGGTTGCAATCGAAGATTCCGTGACGAGCATGACGAGCAAGCCACTTCCAAGGCAGATCACACAGGTGCCAACCCATATGAGCGGTCTGAACCTACCAAAACGGTGGATGATCATCCCGGCCGCAACTCCAGCCAGCCCTGTACATAATGCCATGGGCAAGACATACAGACCAGACTTGAGCGGAGTGGCTGTCTTGACGGATTGAAAGAACAACGGTAGGTAGAATTCCAGAGCCATAAAGACCTGAACCGCTGTCAGCAGACGCATTTCTCTTCGAGCAGGAAAACCATACTAAACCATGTGAGAAGCACACAAGCAGACTAGCCACATTGGACCATTGCTTGAAGAGACCGAGCGGTAGCAACGGATATTCGGCTAGTCTGGCTTCACAGAAGATGAATACGGCAACCATGGTAGCTCCAACAACAAGTAAAACGATGACTTTTGCAGATGTCCACGGGTAGACGATGCCGCCCAAATTGAGTCCGATCAATATCATCAGTATCGCAGCCAGAAAGGTCAAGAGGCCACACCAATCGATGGCTTTCATTCCGACTCGCAAGGCGGTTTTCGTGTGTTGAACTCGCAGAAAGAGCAACGTCATGACGAATGACGAGCCACAAACGGGTAAATTGATCCAAACTGGTCGCTGTCAGTATGTGGACGTCCACCGAACATCATGACCCTTACAACACCAGCGCCAGGTTACAAGAGAGGCAAATAAGCCACCGATTATGGGGCCGCAGCCACCAGCTACAACCCAGACACCTTGGGACAGTCCAAGGAACAGGCTTCTTTGTCTAGAGAAAAGTTAAGCTTCTGGACTGAAAAGGTCGGTGAGGAAACCAACCTCAAGCTGAATAGATCAGAAATCACCACTTGGACAATCAATATAATGCCCACGCTGGAGAAACCCTGAAGAGCTCTACCAACAATCATTCCTGCCATCGTTGTGGTTGCGGCACAGACGGTGGACGACGCAAAGAATATTGCGAGAGCGCCCAGCAAGATCATTTTGCGTCCCCAAATATCCGATAGCTGCCCCCATATTGGAGCTCCCACGGCATTCGCAAGTAGATAAGCACCCCCGATCCAGGTATATCCGACGGCTGAGCCAAGATCATGGACAATGACTGGTGTAGCTGTAGCAGTGATGGTGGCATCGAGTGCAGCAACGAACAAGGACAACTGGACATGTATCAGTAAGAAGGTAGGCCAGCCACAAGCTTCTGCCGAGACGCTTACAAACAATGCGACCAGTGTTGCGGCTATTCTCCAGGTAGTTCGATGTACTTTGCTCTGCTCTATTATCGATGTCTCGAGTGCCTCGAGTGCCCCGATATCTGGAGCAGTGTTTTGCAAAGCCGTTTGTGGTTCAGGAGAAAATGGACCCAATTCATCATGGTTGGATTGGGAGTGCTCTTGAGACGCTCTACCCATGTTACCAAGAGGGTTTCCAGTATCCATGAGACACTTATGAAGCACACTATGTTGGTGAAAATGGTGGACTGAGTCAATTCAACATGGTAAATGCTTGACTGGGCGTCAAGATGGCGTATTCCTTAAGCGGCATTCGTCTTGGTAGGTTTTCGGCTCCTCGGGCGTGGACTTCCGATCTGCGGTTGACCGCGTATAATTTTCCGTTGTTACGGGTTCTTGAAGTCGATACTAAAGATATCGCCATTTCGTTGATATGCGACGCAAATTTGAGCACCGATGCAATGATAAATCGCAGAGGGAGTTTGTCTTGGTGTCATAGAAGTACCAGTCGATGCTTCGGGCCATGATGATCACCAGATCATCAGGCATATCATGTCGCTTTCGTCCAACTGCTTGGGCTTGCTGAATTTGCACAACCACTCGCTTACGTAGTTCCCTCATCTCTCTGGCCGAGTGGCTTGAGCGCTGCAAGCGTGTGCCGAACACTCTGAGGAAGAATGGGCGTCGCGGTGGAGAATCCAATCGATTACGAAAGGCACAAAGTTGCGACAGAATCCAAGATACTCGTCCTCTCATCCAACCTCGAAACGATGAGCCAATCTTATGCTTGCCGAAGTGAGTCTATCCAGAGCTGAAAGATGTGTCGGAACATCCTCATTCTTCGGACCAAGAGTTCCACTCCAGGTGAAAAGGTCTTTGTCAGCGTCCAAGAAGCGCAGGGTCAGGAGTTGACTGTCCTCTGTCGAGCTAGATGTCTCAGCATTGGAATTCGGACAAGCTTCTCCGTAACTGCGCAAGCTCGCAAAAAGCGACTAGATGTTATCAGCAGCTCAGGCCTTTTGAACGTGCATTTGTCCATTCTTGGCTCTTTCTGGGGCCGGCGTCAGAGAGATATCTCAGCTAGGAACGTGATGCATAGGTACGATAGAGCACCCCTTCAAGAGGTGGTAAGATGCTTTCCAAAGTTCGACAGGTGTTTCGGCGGGCAACAGAGGGATTATGCTGCCAATCTGTGATACGCGCTCTTGAGAACCGTCGTAGGGCGCCGTGCTGTCAACAACCCTTGTCTTCAATCACATCTGGGACAACCGACAGCACGGCGTACAGCCAGCGCCATCGAAATTTTGGCTGCAACAACTTCGTCACTCGGTCATGATCTTCATTCAGTTGTCGGCCATTGATATGAGAGAGGGACGATAGCGATACACGGCTTGGACGTCAGGCTCTTCACATCGGGTAGTTTTCATTCAGTGGTGCACATCCTCCAATGTCAAATATTGGCGGAGAGATACGAAGAGACGATTAACTACTACCTCCTTATCAAAGATCCTCTGGAGCGGAGAATTGATCGGACAAATAATGGGTAGGATGATAAGAAGATTGATAGAGAATTCCACATGTTTCGATATATTTTTCGCTTCACTTGCCCTCGGCCTAGCTTCCGGCTACTAGCTCGACCGCAAATAGCAGGTTGCCCGATCACATTCTCACTAAAATGGGAGAGTCTAGCAGGGCTTGGCAAGGCTTAGTGAAGCTTCGATTCGGCTTGTCGGTACGAACCGGAGACTTGAAAGATCATTTCCTCCGACACTTGTAAACACTGTCGACACCACCAACTGAAGTTTGAATGGCAATGGAATTAGAATTGACGAGAATTGATTTTGCACTTACAAGAGCAAGTACAAGATCATAGGCCTTGTCCATATTCGAGAGACTTGCCTCAATTTTGGCTTCGGAAACACCCAGATGAGCGCACCCAAGCTACTGCACGCCGACTGTGGTTCTAGCATTTCTCTGTAGCATCGAAAAGACTGCGCATGGACTTCCTGTATCCAGTACAGCAGCCCCGGCTCTTAGCTGCCTCGGCATTCCTGACCAGAATATGGACACACTGCCTCGTACATCAAGTGCATTTTATACGACCTCGGCCAATCCTACTACAGGCCACAGGAACCTTGGGGGGATCACCGGCTGAGGATCCGATACGACGCCCACGCAGAGCATCGGGACGTGATCCGAGGGTAGGATCGAGGCTGGTAGCTCGACCGGAAATGGCCCAGGGAAATCCACTTATCGCAGTAACGGGGGGCCTAGTCTCTTAGATGCACACGCACGACAGGATCATCCCGTTACTTGCGGGGAGGTGCCACCAATACTTATGGATCAAACCCAGAGTCGACTTTGGCTTCTGGTCCAGGCTGGGGGATGCGACAACCTGACGTCAATATGCGTCCCTCGGGATATGGCTTATCATGCTCAAGCTTCTCTGCAATCTGCCGTGTACAAGGGGCAAGTCACAAGTAGATAAGTGAGAACATTTCCCTAGAGTTCCTGGCCCATCTCCATCGTCTCACGACATCCAACCCGGCCCTGACTATTACAGCACCATCGCGTCCTGCATTTTTCCACAGAGCCGCCGTCAAAATGTCGAAGGAATATAAAGGCGTTGAAGACCTAGCCCCTGTCCAGACTACAGACAAGGGCGAAATGGTTAATGTCCAACGTTCTGCGAGCACCGTGAGCGTACATGACGCTGTCTTTGGGGAGGTAACAGAGGAGGGGCCCAACTATCGCAACGTGAGCATCATGTCACTCCATACATATATACCAGGACTAGGCTGACGTGCTCGACCAGGTGGGTTGGTTGGGTACGGTTGCTCTGATGATGAAGACCCAAATCGGCCTCGGTGTGCTTTCTATTCCAGCAGTCTTCGACACGCTAGGGTTGATTCCTGGTGTTATCTGCTTGCTAGCCATTGCCATCATTACCACATGGTCCGACTATATGGTGGGAGCTTTCAAGCTTCGACATCGTGCAGTCTATGGTATTGACGATGCCGGCGGCTTGATCTTTGGACGTCCCGGCCGTGAGGTTCTTGGAATTGCTTTTTGCCTGTGTGAGTCCTGGTCTCGCACTCTATTGCTTCAAGTTTCTGACTCCTTTGCAGACTGGATCTTTGTTGGCGGCTCCGGCATGCTCGGTCTCTCCATCGGGCTGAACGCAGTCTCGACCCATGGTGCCTGTACTGCTGTGTTTGTCTTGGTGGCGGCGATTGCAGGATGCTTGTTGGGGAGCATTCAGACACTCGGCCGAATTTCATGGCTCGCCTGGGTTGGTCTCACCTCCATCGTCACCGCAAGTAAGCTATACACTCCCGTCTCTACCTTGTTTCTCCAATCTAACGAGCTCTTCAGTCTTGACTGTGACCATCGCTGTCGGTGTGCAGAGTCGACCCGCCGATGCCCCTCAAGTGGGACCGTGGTCTTCCGACTACAAGTTGTTCAAGAACCCGAGCTTCACCGATGCTATATCTGCGATATCCTCCCTAGTGTTTGCATATGCCGGCACTCCTGGCTTCTTTGCCATTGTGTCAGAGATGCGCAACCCGAAACACTACACCCGTGCGCTGTTGATCTGCCAATCTGGCGTGACAGCAACATACATCACAATTGGCGTGGTTGTCTACTACTACTGTGGATCATATGTTGCCTCTCCAGCTCTGGGCTCCGCAGGCGCACTCATGAAGAAGGTCTGTTACGGCCTCGCCATTCCCGGATTGCTGGTGTCCACGACGCTTTTCATCCATGTAAGTCTCGCCTCTCACTCAGCATGTCCATACAGAGCATGTCCATACAGACCCCTGACTTGAGAATTTCCAGCTAGCTGCCAAGTACATCTTCATCCGCGTCTTCAGACAGTCTCGACATCTCACGTCCAATACCATGGTCCACTGGTCCGGCTGGATCGGATGTACCTTCGGCGTCACCGTGATTTCCTACATCATCGCCAGCGCCATCCCCGTATTCGGCGGTCTTGTGTCGCTGATCGGCGCCCTCCTCGGTACACTACTGTCGTTTCAGCCCATGGGTTTCATGTGGCTTTACGATCATTGGGGTCTGCCCAAGACCGAGCGCGGCCGCTGGTGGACGTTTATGGTCGGATGGAGCATCTTTGTCATCGTCTCTGGTACTTTCCTCATGGTCGGCGGTACCTACGGATCCATTGTTGGTATTATCGACTCATACAAGGCGTCCGGCGGGTCCGCGGCCTTCTCATGCGCCGACAATTCAAACTCGGTACATTGAGAGAAGATGCACATCCTTGAAGAATCGCTCAGCGATGGCATGATGTGGAGTGCAGGTTTCCAAGACGTGAAGTTGCACATAACCAGAAATGGGGGAAGCTGTAGAATCTATACCCGTGTGTGCAAAGACTTTCGTTAGATGAGACGGTTATACAGAATTCCTTGATACAAAGCACACAAAAAGAATCACACCTCAGAGAACAAGGTCTTAGGCCAGCAGTGTCTTCTAGCCAAAGTCTGTCAGACGTTTCGGGCCAGTATACGACGGAGTTCATCCTGGATTCCGAAGCGACACCCATTGTAAGTCATCCGTTCGTGCCCCTTGTTGAGGTGAGTGTGAGCGGCAGATTGACGCTGAAGATAGTATGAATTCATCAGTGCTGACAACACCACAACCTCTATCTCCGTCAGCTTGATCCGGATAAGGAAATATCTCTACTCTACTCTACTCTTTCCGCCAGGGGAGTGCGTGGATGGTACTACTTACTCTACAATAATTCTCGGATGACATCCCGAACGACCGGGTACCCAAGCCGGGTTTCACGTATTGGCCGCCCAGTTTCTCCATCGGATGCGACGCCGATACTCCACCTTTGAGCCAACTTGTTCTCCAGGGGGAAAATGTGGATGAAGTCCGGGGTATTAGTGTTATGGAGCACACACATCCCCAGGTCATTGTAGTATGGATTATCAAATTCTTTTCTTCTTCCCTGCTTCGTTGCTTCCTTCCACCCTCCCGCCCTTGCCCCTTCCAACCACAATAGCGTCGATTATGGGTCTGTGATAAAACCATCCCGGAAGAGACGGAGACAGAGACAGAGTGAGAGTGAGAGAGACATTCGGCCCCAGGCAAGCCAAGCCACCATGAGCAGCAGTCTTCTCGTCCTTGGCGACGCGGCTGTGCACGAGATTCTCATCTCCCTCTCCAAGGACGAAATCTACCGTGTCCGTGATTACCTGGCCAAAGCGCTCGAGGACTTCTCCACGCCCGAAGAGCGCCGGATCGCGCCGGACTCGGTCGTCGTCACACGACCACATGCAAAGACGTTATTTCGGCCTTTCACGTCAAGCGAGAACGTGGGGATCAAGATCATCGTCGACCCCTCCGCGGGGAGCGAGGCGCTGGGGGCGGTGGAGACAGCGAAGTCGTCGTCCGGAAAGGGTAGCAATGCGACCTTGCACGGGCTCCTGGCACTATGCGACAAGCACGGCGTGCCCGTCGGGATCATTAACGCCGACGAAATCACCGCGTATCGCACGTCGCTCTCCGTGATGATCCCCTACGTGTGGCGGGCGCGGACGGCACGCATCGTCGTCTTCGGCGCCGGCAAACAGGCACTCTGGCACTTGCGGCTCGCGCTGGCGCTGAGGGGTGACGAGATCGCACAGATCGCCATTGTCAACCGGTCCGCAGAAAGGGCCGAGTCGCTCGTCACCCAGCTGCAACACGAGAACGACGCGCGCTGGAAGTCGCCGGCCAAGATGACCTGTATTTCACCAACTACACCAAACTACGAACAGAGGTTAGAAGGTCTGCTGGCCGAAGCGGACGTCGTGTTTTGCACCACCCCTTCCGCAAAGCTGTTGTTTCCAGCGCGGTATCTGAAAGCACAGCTCAGCAGCAGCAGCACAGGGTGTTACGTGTCGAGCGTTGGTTCGTGGCAACCCGACATGATCGAGCTGGACCCGCAACTACTGCGCGACGCGGTCGACTCGAGTCGCGGAAAACACCCTCTCGGCCAGAGCGGTGGACTCGTTCTCGTCGACGACCGCAATGAATGCTTGAAAAGCTCTGGGGAAGTCATCGGTAGCCAGCTCCAGGCAGAGCACCTCATCGAGGCGGGCGAGATGCTGTCCTGGGCGCGCAGTTCCTCGTCATCGTCGTCTTCTTTTCCGACAATCAAGAGTCCCCACGAATGGCTATCCAACGGCTTCGTGGTTTACAAGAGTATTGGCGTGAGTTCGACCGATCTTGCCGCCGGCATGGCCATTTTGGCCCTGGCCAGGGAACGGGGAAGCGGTGTGTCAGTCGCGGATTTTTAAAGGCCAAAAACGGGCAGAATGTCCACCACTGTCCTTTTCTCACGGCCTTTGAGTCCATCCCATTTTGATTCTGGTGAATGTTTTTATTGAGGATAAGGTGTCTCTCGCCGAGAGTTGACTGATTCATCACACACATAGCACATCCTCCGTTGCCGACGGCTGACCTCGAAGCATTCAATCATGAGCGCTCTTGCCTTTGCCTCGCCTCGCCTCTGCCATCGACCTAGCTCCTTCTCAGCTACATATATCTCACAAATGAGACGGAATGACAGCGACGAGGAAGACCATCCAACTTGAAAATAAAACCTTGGCATGGGCCTCAGACAAATTCCCGCGGGGAAATTCTGCCCCTCCAATAGTTCCTTCAATGCCTCCCGCCTCAATGGACAGGCTGTACCCTGGCCGTGTCCTGATCGACCTGCTTCTCCGACATGAACGGGGCGGCGAACCCGTACGTCTTGTAACCCTGGCTGTAATCCTTTCCAGCCACGCGTTCTGTGACACAAAAACGTCAGCCTCAGCACCAGAGTCAAATCTTGAGAGAAATGGCTTCTCGAAAACCTACCGTGGTCAGGAGGAAAATTCTCCCTCCGATGCTCGTAATACCTCCGCCTCAGATCCACCCCGTCACTCTTCCCATGGTACGTCGCGTAGATACTACTCCTGTTCTTCGGGGAGCGATTCGGCGCACTCCTGTGCGCGAGGTGGCTCCCGAAGAGGAGAACGTCGCCCGGCCGCAGCGGGACTTTGACCCACTCGTGGCTGTCCTCCCAGGCCTTGGAGATGGCGCCGCCGTGGGACAGCTCGACGGGCATGCGGTGCGAGCCCGGGACGACCTCGATGCAGCCGTTGTCGACGGTCGCTTCGTCGACGGCAAAGTTGGCCGTGAGGTGCTCGATCTTGCCGATGTGATCGTACGCGGGCGCGTCGAGGTGCGCCGCGAAGCCGTTGCCCGAGCGGAGTTTGTAGTTGATCTTGTCTTTGAAGAGCAGCATGTCCTGCAAAAACACAACACGGAACATAGATCAACTTGAGTCCAGTCCAATGCATTCAAAACATTCACAGGGCCGCGGGCGACCAAGCAGGCAGGTAAGCAATCATTCGCAACTCGCCGTGACACGACTAGCGCCGAAGCGGAACTGAACTGAACTTACATCTCCCGAAATACTCTTCAGAATCCTCGCCAGGGCCTCGCCGCACAGCAACGTGTGGAACTCGGGATGGTAGTCGACAAAGTTCTCGGTCCGCATGAGCTGTCGCGTGCCGTCGGTGTTGACCTCGTGGTACGGCATCCATTTGCCCCTTTCCGCCGGCCACTCGCGCACCTCCCCCGTCCAGGCTTGTAGCTGCTCAGGTGTGACGAGGCCGTGATCTTCTGCACGGAGCACGAGGAAGCCGTCGCGGTGGTATTGCTGCACCAGTTCCTGGCTCGGCACGAAGGACGGCATGGCTCGAGGACTCGCGCGGTTAATCTCGCGAAATCGAAGAAGGAAAATAGAAGTCGAGCTTTACTCTCGAAATAACGTCACGCAGACGAAAGAGCTTTCAGCCTGTAGTTTTCTATCATCCCAATTTGCGAGCCAAAATGGCCCGGCTGTTTAATACTGCACGACTTCAACGCGTCTGGCCCCCCCTCTGGTCCGCAGCCTTGCGGTCTTCATGCCGGCGCCAAGGAATCGGTCGAACTCCGCGTTGAAGCATCGCAGGAGATGGTCTTGCTCGACACCCTCCAGGCACTCGAAAGACTTGTCATGTCTTCCTTAGGGAGAGCGTAAGTATCCACCGAGCCAGTACAGGCGGCACATGGCCGTACGCCTATAATCTCCAGGATACAAAGCTCGATCTTCAGTCCGGCGTAGGCGACCCGTTCTCGGGCATCTGCCGACCATCACCACTTCAGAGCCAATTGACGGGCTGTAAGCGCCGCAAGGAGAGGAAGGAGGCGGATGGAAAATTGATTGAATATCCAAGACACATATCTCGCCGCAAAGAAGAGTCCTCGAACTTCTCAACTCCTCAATCTCCATCTCCATCTCATTCTGATTCTTCGTCTGAAAACAAACTAGACGTATAGTTTCTGTCTGCCATTCCCTGCACGAAACAAAATCTAAGCGCTAGAAAACAAAGTCGATAGAAAAAGGACTTCTTAAAAAGGGAGAAAAGGGAAAAAGAAAGAGAGAAGAACGAAAAAAAAAGAAATGCTCCCCTCCGTCGAGCGCCACGCGCGAGAATGCGTCAAGGAACTATTCCACTTCATCGCCGCCCAAGGCCAGGGCGACTACCTCGGCGAACAGGTCTCGCAGCTCGAACACACCCTGCAGACCGGACAGCTCGCGGTCCAAGCCGGCGCGGACGATGACACAGTGCTGGGCGCGCTGCTCCACGACGTGGGCCGCTTCATCCCCGCGGCGGCGAAGATGCCGGCCATGATCGCGCCGGACGGCGTCTTCGTCGGCCGCGGCAGCCACGAGGTCCTGGGCGAGAAGTACCTGCGCGGCCTGGGGTTCAACGAATCCATTTGCCAGCTGGTGGGCGCGCACGTCATGGCGAAGAGATATCTGACGGCCGTGGATCAGGGGTACTACGACGGGCTGAGTCAGTCGAGCAAGACGACTCTGAAATTCCAGGTTCGTTCGTCGTCCGTGATTTTGGCACGATCTCGTTGTCCCTGTCTCGCGTGGGCGAGCTGAGCGGGAGACGAACACCCTCCGGAGAGACTCGAGACTGACAAGACATGGAAACCAGGGCGGGACATTCAACCCGGAGCAGGTCGCCGAGGCGCAAAAGGATCCCCTGCTACAGGCCAAATTGGCTGTTCGACGCTGGGACGACATGGCCAAGGTCCCCAAGATGGCGACACTGCCGCTGGAATACTATGAACGCATGGCGACCAAGAGCCTCCTCGGTAAGTGACGCGCACCGTGCTCCCCTCAATGGCCCCAAAAGGTTGCGGAAAACTGATCTCGAGAACACGCAATGGTTAGCATCGCGATCTGTCTTTGAACTCCACGGACGAAAATACAAGATCCCAGAAAAACCCACAGTCGTCATCTGCGTTGACGGCTTTGATCCAGAGTACCTCGAACAAGGGATATCCGACGGCGTTACCCCCAACATGGCCAAGTTTGTCCAATCGGGCTTCGCTGCCACCGCGAAATGCGCCATGCCATCGTTCACCAACCCCAACAACGTCTCCATCATCACCGGGGCGCCAACGTCCGTACACGGAATCTCGGGAAATTTCTTCTTGGACCGGACGACTCGAAAGGAGGAAATGATCGTGGACGACGCATTGCTTCGAGGGTCAACCATCCTGGAGCAGATGTCGAAGCGAGGCGTGCGTGTCGCTGCCATAACTGCGAAGGACAAGCTGAGGGCAATCATCAACCACGGCCTAAACTGCGCGCGCGGAGACATCTGTTTCTCAGCCCAATATGCCGACAAGTGCACCCTGGCCGAGAACGGCATATCTGACATCGAGAAGTGGCTGGGAATTCCAGCTCCGGACCAATACTCAGGGGACCTATCTCTGTTCGTGCTCAAGGCTGGGATCAAACTGCTCGAAGAAGACCGGGCTGATTTCTTCTACCTTACCCTGTCGGATTATGTCCAGCATAAATTTCCCCCGGGCAGCAAGGAAGCAAATGCCTTCATGGCGACTGTTGATGACTGTGTCGGTCGCTTGGTCCAACTAGGGGCGACTGTTGTCGTGACCGGAGATCATGGAATGAGCGACAAATCCAAGGATGACGGAACACCAAACGTCCTTTTCGTTGAAGAAGAGCTGGATCAGAAATTTGGCCAGGGCTCCTCGAGAGTCATCTGCCCGATCACAGACCCTTTCGTCCGCCACCACGGCGCACTGGGCTCTTTTGTGCGCGTATATCTGAGTCGAACAGACATCAGCATCGACGACGCCCTAACCTACTGTCGAACCTTTCCAGAAATCGAAGTTGCCCTAGACGGACCGACGGCTTCTCAGATGTTCGAGATGCCCCTCGACCGCGAGGGAGACATCGTGCTGGTCGCCAAGGAGAATGCCGTTCTGGGAAGTCGAAAAGAAGAGCACGCCCTCGAAAATCTGCATGGCCATCGGCTTCGCTCCCACGGTGGGCTTTCTGAGCAGTTGATCCCTCTGTTGAGATCTCACCCTACCGGCACTCAAGTTGAGGACCGGCAGTGGAGGAATTTCGATGCCTTTGACCTGGCTCTTAACTGGTAAGAGGCCCTTTGCCAGATAGTGTTGCCTATTCATGACGGGAAAACCCGAGATCACCGTCAAAATTGAGATCGCCGCTTGGTGAATACAGAAAGTCGTAATTCTCGAGAAACATGGCGTCTGTGGGGCTGAGCCACTGATTGTCTGGGTCAAAGGAAGTCAATGGGCCTGGCGCAGCCTGAGACTGTGCCGGAAAGGCTTCCTGGCCCGAGAACCGATCCAACAGCTTTCGAGCACTGCTTGCAATGCTGGTCAACAGGTGGCGTGGGTGCATTGAACTTGTTATATTATTCAAGACGGTAGCTAGCACGTCCAAAGTCTCAGATATCCCGGCTTTGTCGACCCGCAGGTTGGCTGGGTTCCTGATGGTAATTTTGAGGAGGAAAACAAAGGCGAAGGCGATCATTGTATCGAAGTAGGCAGGGAGGCCATCCAAATATGACTGGATCTCTTGATCTGCAGCAATGACTTGCAGGATCGAAATCGCCGACTGTACTGCGCTCGTAGCGAACTCCTCTAGGTCCGGATCCAGTTGGAGGTGCTCGCCTTCGGCAACAGGGGCTCTTCTAAAGGCGTGGGAGCAGAGAAACAACTTCGCAAAATGGTAATGCAGACCAACCCCCTTCCGGGGGTAGTTACCGACGCATTCATTGAAGTGGAATCGCTCGTTCCAATCGGCTCGCCAGGTATCCAACGCAATGCTTAACCGGCGGAGTTGGGGGATCAGTTGATCCGATAGATGGGCTTCCGGATCCAGACTAAATTGATCAAAGACACGAGTGCTAATAGTCCAGATCTCCACCTGGCTGACAAGCCGAGAATCGTCCTCAGTCGCAAATTCAGACTGCAGAAACTGACTTGGAGGAGTGATCGATGTGAAATCCCTGGTCAAGGGTGGTCTCCCGTAGCAGATCGAGAAATGGTGGTCACAAACGAAGACAAGATAGTACAATCTGGTCCGTAGATAACAAGCACGCTTTGTGTGAGGAGCTTTGGGTATACAGCGGTGGAGGTTCAACTCTCCCGCAAGCCGAGCAGCTGTTATGGGGCATTAGAGTCAGCACAAGGTTCTCGGGAAACACCAGTAAGTGCAGACTTGCCTGCTCCGACGAGCGTCCACGACATATCACTTATCCAGAAGGCACCAATGCAAAATGCGCGGACGTCATCATGATTGTTCTTCTTAGAAAACATCTTGGAAGATGCCAAATGGACAAAGTGTTGGTAGCAAGCGTGATACAAGTTGGAGGGAGTATGCAGGGCTCCCACGGCACAGATAGCGGCGGTCAACAGTGGCGAGCTTCTCCGGACGCTTGCCAGCGAGTCGTGCTCTGCCAGAATCCTGTACAGGAAATGATCAAGGCGCCGAGCGTATAATTGGAAGAAGGATTCCGCATCTGCGAGCGTGATGATACCTTGGTCAATGACGTCGAGAGTGTCAGCCATGTTCTGACGGGCTACCTCTGGCGAGGCTTCTGCTACTTCCGACACGCAAGATGCCGGCACCACACCCGGCCCTCTGTTCAGGTCCATGACGACTTCCCAGCCTGGCTCCGTCGGTTGATGCTGCTCATTAGCCATGGTAGCATCTTGATTGGTTGGGATGGTCGAAGAAGCACTGTCTTGGGGCACATAAGACGAGGCATTCTGACCGCCCGAAGATCGTTGATTGAGCTGCCTGACAGAGTCTTCTAACATGCGCAATTTCTCTTCGATATTGGCTTTCCATCTGCTGGGGTCAGCCTTGACCGTGAAAGGCCTACACTGGATTGGACGAGACGACACTGCACCAGCGCCGTCCGCGAGTTCGCCCAGCTGTCAGAGGTTGTCGCCAAATATCGTGGCTATTGCCTCTCTCCTCACGGGACTGGCCCATGTCGTCTCATGATAGAATGGGTAGGAGTGAATGAGAATCAGACTCACGCTACATCGCTTTCAAGGAGCATTTGCAAACTGCGATTGACAACACATGAGAGTCCTCGTTTCTTACATCTCGCGCACGGTGGAGTGCCATCTCCCATGTGGCATTTGATCTTCTGCTTCCGGCAAGAAACGCACGCTGTGATTTTCCGGCTAATGTCGATAGGCTTGCGGTCGCCAAAGGACTCACGCAGAGCCTGCACTGCTGATGAGCCGGGGTCGCTCGGACTTGTCGCCATGGTTTCAGTCGCGCTATTACGGGCGAATTTGACAAGGAGAGGAGAAGGAGGAAAGGGAACTCTGCCTGGATGCCGTGTCGATCAAATGTCGTGCTTCTCCAACCAATTGCCGGCCGTTTAATCTGCTGACGTGATTGGGTCTCGCTGCTTGAGCGGGATTCAAGATATCTTTTGACATTACAACTTATCTCACCAATTCATGACTGTGAGCACTCGTCATTACAAGCCACTTTTCTCTCCTCATCCGTGTCCACGTGGTGGGATATATGGCCACCCGTTTCCCACTCATCTCGAGGCTGTCGTGTCTAGACAACTCGGCCCAGTCGGCGGGTGGCTGACGTCCTCTTCGCTCTAAGACCTAATCCTCGCAGGATCCTCAATGGATCATCGGTCTTCATCCCAGACATCGGAAGGAAGTCAACAGGGGCCATTCAGAACTCATTGATATCTTGTCAGATTATCTCTGAAACCACATTTGCACGTGGTTTCCCCGAGTCCCTCGATTCGTTATGGCCGGTCTAGATCACCTCACAGCATGTCTTGCTTGAAAACATGTGCTTCAAAGGATATACAGTCACTGCGGGCTTGGCCCGAGATCTCAGCGATAGCCTCATCCCGACCAAGGTAATTGAAAAGATGTATATTTGCAATGATGGCAATGAGGTTGAGTTTCGAGATTGATCACCGACTTATACCCCTAAAGCCAAGGTGCATCAACAAATTAAGGTCACTGTCGTCATGCTCGACACAACTTCCAGCTTCTCCTTTCTAAAATTCCTGGTGGTGGCGGGCGTTGGTCTGTTTGGTGATGGATACCTGAACCTGAGCATCGGGCTTGGTAAGTCCACCTTTTCCTCTTCATGATGTCCCACGTTCTGACTCCTGCAGCTGTTCCCATGCTCGGATATCTCTATTTCCAAGATGAGACGAACGCAATCCCTACTGTCCCGGCAGATACGATTAAAGCTTCGCTCTCCATGGGCATGATCGTGGGCCAGATCGGCTTTGGCATCTTTGGCGACGCCCTGGGCCGTCATAGGATCTACGGCAAAGAGCTTATAGTGACAATACTTGGAACCTTGCTGGTTATCTTGATGCCGTGGAAGGGCTTCTCGCACCACGATGTTGTCGCATGGATGTCCGTGTTTCGTGTGGTGACAGGTATCGGCATCGGCGGAGGTAAGCTGTGACGGGAAACCCTTTCGAAAGTGTTGCTCAAGTCATTGCCGCAGACTATCCGATGACCTCAGCTTTATCCGCTGAACACAACCCCCTGCGCTCGAGAGCGAAACTTGTCCTGACAGTGTTTGCCTCTATCGGTCTTGGAGGCATGACTTCTGGCATCGTCTATCTCATCCTCCTTGCTGCCTTCAAGTCGTCTGTCAACGACAACATTTACCATCTGCAATGGGTGTGGAGGTTATTGTTCGGCATTGGACTCATTCCACTTATCATCACACTGTATTTCCGGTTGACAATGCCTGAAAGCAAGCCCTATCGACAATGTGAGTCCACCCTCAGCTCCTTACGAGGCATGTGCTTACATCCCAAGATGTTGCCGAGGAGACATCCCTCAAAAGGGACGGCAAACGAGGGCTCCGTGAGCAATTCCGAGATTTCAGGGAGTATTTCTCGCAATGGAAGCACGCCAAAGTCCTGTTCGCTGTCAGCATGTGCTGGTTTCTCTTGTAAGCTAGACCAGCGAAACAATTTTTCCATCCTCCGCAACAAAATGCTAATCGAAAAAATCCCTCAAGCGATATTGCCTTTTACGGAGTCAACCTCAATCAGAGCATCGTGCTTTCGAGAATTGGATACGGCAAGGGACCAACCCCGTGGCACACCCTGTGGAACACCGCCGTGGGCAACATCATCGTGGCGGCTGCGGTAAGATGGAATCTCCCACTCCTCTAGTTCGTTATTGTGAGCGAGCGGATCATACTGACGTCTCCACGCCGTGGAAAAAAAACAGGGATATCTCCCAGGCTACTACATTGGAATTTTCCTCCCAGACTGGATCGGCAGAGTGAAACAGCAATTCTACTGCAGCGCCGCCGTCGCCGTGCTGTACGCGATCTGGGCGGGTGTGCTCAACCACAGCTCCACGGCCGGGCTAGTGACGCTGTTCACACTGTCGCAGTTGGTCCTCAACATGGGCCCCAACTGCACCACGTTTCTCATACCGGTCGAGGTGTTCCCGACCCGGGTTCGCGGCACCGCGCACGGCATCGCGGCCGCCTCGGGCAAGGCCGGCGCCATGGTGACCGCCTTCTCCTTTGGCTCGCTCACAGACGCCATCGGCCTGCCTGCCGTGCTCGGCATCCTGTCCGGGATCATGGCTCTCACTGCGCTCTGCACGCTGTTGATTCCCGAGACGAAAGGCCGTACTCTGGACGAGATCGAACAGGGTGTTGTCTATGGTGTCAAAGCCAGCGGCACGGCGTCGAGCATGGGCGAGTCTCCCGTCTTGGAAGGCAAGACAAAGGTCCATGTGAGCGCCGACGGCAAGGGCAGGGACCTCGAGTCTATCTGAGACGGACCGTCGCCAGCCGAAGCGTCACCCGCGTAGTGGGCGCTTAGAAGGGTGGGAGGAAATAAGAGAGTATTTCCATACCCCGTTCCACTAAGGGAGGATTGCTCCAATGTCTCACTGTCTTTACCATAGAACAAAAGCTCTCGCTAGACCTAGACTGTCACGGGCAGTTACTGCCTTCACCGTGGATGCTTATTCAAAAGTTTGTGGTTGATCTGGGCGCTGGCCCACGTCCACAAACTCGTTGTCAACCTGTAATCCAAGGGACAATTGAAGTTGCCTTCACCGAATTGTAACACAGCGCTAATGTAATAAGGTAATGTACACTGGAAAGTCATCGCCCGCGCATGAGTGACTCAGGCCTCTCGATCATTTTCAAATGATTTCATAATCATCTTCAATAGAAGCTGAGGATTGAGTATCCAATAGCTCTAGTTCTGAAATGATGCTGAAATCGTCTCCGTCGCCGGTGTCGTGATAAAGCTGTCTAAGTTCGCTCTCGCAAAGACTGTCAGCGTACTCAGAGTCGACCTCGTCCGGGATATCTTCCGTGTAAAGTTCGCCATCGAGACTGACATAGCGGGGCAGTCGCTCATTTCGATCGTTGCGAATCTCATCAGGGTCATCGAACCAGTGTTCTTCAAAGTCCCAGTAAACCGAGTTGTCCATGTCGAGATCAAGGTCCACGGCCAAGTATTCGCCATCCTCAGCGGCGAAATCGAGATACCGAGACTTCTGCTTCGTCCTTCGGCCAAATTCTAGCTCGTTCCACTTCCAGCAGAATTTATCCCTTATCCTCCGTCCTTTATGGCGTCTTATGTCGAGTGGCCAAATGTCAGCGTCACGGTCCAGCCACATGTCGCGTTTGGTCCATGTTGCCACTTTGAAGTTGGCGGCATCTGTAAGAAGGGGACCGGAGCTTGCGAAGATTCTAGGGCTGGGATAGAAGGGGTTTCGTGGTAATCCGCTTATGGACAAATACTCTTGGTCGATCCAGCCGGGTTGCACACAACGATATCCATAATATTTCGCAGATTGCTTCGCCAGTCGGTTCCTACTGCGTCTCTGAGATCGTAGATCTTTTTGAGGCTCTGTGTTGATGGAGTCGTGAGAACGGCGTGGCATTGCGGTCCCACGATACTCGGTTGTGGTATAGAGTTGGCGCTCAACCAGTGGAAAAACACTAGGAGCTGTGGCTGGAGGACAAAGGATGATTGAGGTGTTCGAGTCCTTGGGGAAGGAGTCCATGACAGCACCTCATGATCAGCTCTTTATACTCTCCTCTTCACCCTACCTGGTGACTCACTATTGACGTCCACGCTGACAAGGTGCTCAGCCTTGTGAAAGACCTGTCGGGCCCTCCTGGGCCATTGGTGAGAGGCTTAGTCGCAGCTAGCCAGTTGACGCGGGGATGGTGGCCCCACCGGAAATTGGCTCCTGAAACCAAAACACAAGGGCTGAGCCATACGAGGATGGGCTCCCCGTGAATGTGGCCTCCAACAACCTAGGCGCTGTTGTTCAAGGCGTAGTAGGTGACTCGCTGGATAAATGGTAGGCCACATGTAGGCCACATGGAAAGTGCTCCAACGACCTCCAATGCCGATAGAGGTGTTGGCGATAGTGTTGTCATGCGGCCCATCTGTTATGAACGAAGCCACGATCATGAGATTTTGTTCGGTGGCTTGCATGAACCCCCTGCAGTGATCCTTTCTGCTGTGTGCTGGTGCATTGGCTTCCTTTTGTTTAGTTGCCTGAGTTGCCTGCGAATAGGCACAAGCGATTCTCGACTACGCTTCCAGGTCGAATGCTCCACTGAAATCAGTCTCTTATCGATAAGAAAAAGTTGTCTCGGACTTTTTGCTCCTCATTCACAATATCACAATTGCACCTGCGCCAGCCCACATTTCTCTGTTTCAACAGTCTGGAGTGCAGACCACGATCATGGCCAAAGTAAGAAAGAAGAAGAGGACTCATGTGCCTGACAACGACGCCCCCGGAAAGCCGGGGCAGGCGAACCGTCGGCCGAAGAGTATGGTTATTCGAATGGGCGCAGGTGATGTCGGGTCCAGCGTGACACAACTGGCGCGAGATTTTCGAGCAGTAATGGAACCAGACACTGCAAGCAGGTTGAAGGTGAGTGCAAACTCGATGTATTGGCTCTATACCAGTCTTGATTCTCTGACGCATGTATTCTCCAGGAACGACGAGCAAACAAGCTAAAAGACTACACCGCCATGGCTGGTCCACTAGGTGTAACGCACCTCTTCCTCTTCTCGCGCTCGAAAACGGGCAATGTGCACCTTAGAGTTGCACTTACGCCTCGAGGCCCGACCCTCACCTTCAGAGTCGACCGTTATGCCCTGTGCAAAGATATAGCCAAGGCGCAGAAACATCCCCGTGGTGGAGGGAAAGAATATCTGAGTGCGCCGTTACTGGTTATGAATAATTTCACCTCCCAGACAAGCGAAGATTCAAAAGCCGACCCCATCAAGAAACAGCTTGAATCCCTCACTACCACTATATTCCAATCCATATTCCCTCCCATATCGCCACAGACGACCCCTCTAAGCTCAATACGAAGAATTTTACTATTAAATCGCGAGCCTCAGTCCGATGGTACATATATAATCAACCTCCGCCACTATGCTATCACAACCCGTCGAACAGGCATATCCAAACGGGTCCGCAGATTTGATCCAAGCGAGCAGCGACTACGTGAGAAGAAGTCGGGAGCACTACCGAACTTGGGCAAACTGGAGGACGTAGCGGATTACCTCCTTGACCCCTCGGCTGGGGGTTATACATCTGCCAGCGAGACCGAGCTTGACACGGATGCTGAGATTGAGGTTTTGGAAACCACCACCCAACGCGTCCTGAGTAAGAGAGAGCAGCAGAGACAGCATCAACAACAAAAGCAACAGCCAAATGGGGAAAAAGACAAAGACACACCCATGAAGGAGTCCGCGGCGAATGTGGAATCGCACGTCGAAAAGCGAGCAGTGAAACTGGTAGAACTCGGCCCTCGGATGCGCCTCCGCATGGTCAAAGTAGAAGAAGGCATCTGCGAGGGACGGGTAATGTGGAACGAGTTTGTCACCAAGACTAAAGCCGAGGAAAAGGCCCTGGAAGTCAAGTGGGAGAAGAAGCGGCAGGAGAAAGAGGCCCGACGGAAGGAGCAGAAAGAGAATGTCGAGAGGAAGAAGCTGGCCAAGAAGAATGCGAAAATTAATGCAGGCCAGGGTGATGGCGAAGCTGGGGAAGATGATGACGATGACGACGACGAGGATGAGTGGGATAGCGATGACCTGGAGGACTGGGACGAAGAGATGGACGACGATGTCGCCGAGGAAAGCGAGGACGAGGACGAGGACGAGGACGAGAATGAGGAGTGATCTGGTTGTTCTTTGTTGTTTTCAATACTCGAATCAGAGTCGACTGCTCACCTGCTTGAGCTTTGAGGGTGACTGGCCATGTCTGTCTGTGCCTTGTGCTGTCTCCATCGGTGACTGCGAGGTCCATGCTCATATCCATCCCCTTGCATACCTGCTCGCTAGCCCACCTCCTGGGTCACTGCTTTTTAGCCTTTTTTGCCCTTGCGTCGCAGTCTTCCATTTCTCCCCATCCATCGCCATATGTCCATGATCTCATGTCTGTCCGTCGTCATGTCATGTCATGTGTTGTGTTGTGTTGTCCGCCATCGATGCGCTCCACCCCATGATAGCCATATGAATGATTTGCTCACATTCCACAACGCATGTCGAATAGGAGTCGCAATCTTTTTTCTCTTTTTTTCCCTTCTTCTTCATTTTGCCAGTGCCAACGAAAAGAAACATATCCTATTCTAGTTCCAAACGGAAATGAGAATGGGTGTTGAGCTGGCAAGCAGACAGACACGACAGGATCACGACTTCTTCATGATAGGATTTCATTTCTTGACCGTCGCATAGCGCTTGACCCACTCGCGGGCTTCCTTCTCGTACGCGCCGTAGTCGTTGCGATACTGGTCTGCGATCTTGCCTTCGACGGCGTCGTCGGGGTTTGGTTCTAAAGCGGATTAAAAATGACTTTTTGTTAGTGTGCTGGTCAGGGTAGGTGAAGAGAGGCAGAGAACACATTTCTGACAAAACACTGTTGTGATCACCCTCCACTGTACAGCCCACGCTGTATACCTCAACCCGACTGACTCAAGCCAAGGCAGCTTACGCAGATTTAGGTATGGCAGTTCGGTCATGGGTGAGCGGGTGAGCCTTGGCCGCAAAGATTCTCAAAGAGGGAGACAGAGGCCGACAACTCGGATTGCGTCGCAAGGCTAGGGGTTCACTATCCACGTACCTTTCAACAACTGACGAGCGAATTCCAGGACCGCGGCGACTCTGGTGCTCGGCTTCCATTCAGACTCTCTCAACATGCCCAAGCACATGGTGCCGGAGTTTGGTGGAGAGTCATTGGAGATGTTTGGGTGGTAGATCTTGGTGGTGAAAGTCACGGTTGGCGGCTTGAAAGGGTAGTTTGGTGGGAGGGTCAAGGAGAGGTTGAAGAGGTGGCCCTGGAGATGGCGAGAGAAGAGTGTGTGAAGACACGTCAGCCAGTGTTTCCTACCGTGTTTGTTTGCTCCTTTCGTAACCATGCTGCCATGTCTGAGGGCCATGCAAAGACGGCGCTGGTCTGAGCAGGATCACCCAGGTCACTGCGCCAGCCCAGACTACCTGGCTCCAAGGAACAGACTCTGGGGCAAACCTACAGCATACGGCGATCCAGCTGGTCCCTCCATGGTGACTTTCCACTCGAAGAGATTCGCCTCATCAGCCAGAGCGACCGTGATACCGGCAGGGGGGGAAGTGGTGAGTTCACCAAGTTCCTGGCGCGCATGGGTCAGTTGAGCTCGATGCGATATCGATAGCCTTCTCTTCCGCCATTGTTCTTACCTTGGTGATACGCTTCTGGCTGGTCATGGTGGATGCAGACTTGGATGGAAACGTGTGGGTCGGTCTTCAGAGCCTCCTCACTGCCTAGCCCCGCCGTTCCGCCTCAAGGCCACTGGAACGGGAGTTCGGCGACGGAATGCTTTGGAGGGTACAATATGATCGCTCTTGGGATGATGAACGAACTGATAATCGACGGAAAAAGTGCTTGGAGTAGCAGTCTGAAGTGGTTGATGGAAGGATGTTGATGGTCTATCTCAAGTCCAGGTGAGAGAATAATAGTGAATGAACTTGGTTGACGATAAGTCGAATGCCAAATGATCGACCGTAGTCAATCACTCCGGACACGTGTTAAGTGTATATACGCAAAAGCATCAAGGCCGTGACAGCAGTGGATAGATGATTACGGAGTACAAGGCACCGCCAAAGGCGCCCGCCATGTATTTTCTTTTATGGGCTGTATTCACACAAGCAGCCCAGTCTGAGCGTGTGGCCTTCTCATTCTACCTAACACCCTCTCTGTCTGATTCTGTCAAGACGCCGCCCGCTGGGAAGTCGCTCAGGAGCAATGAACGCAAAAGAACATGCGATCCCTCCTCTTGTACAAAGACAATTACCTGACACAAAGAGTCCCATAACCCATCATTCATCATCCATCGGTGCCGCTGCTTCTAAAAGTAACACACAGGCGACAGTATTCGTGAGTCAAATCCAGCACATGCTGTGGAAGATTGGTGCTTTGTACGATGGAGCGGATCTTGACGGCCCCTTCTTCTTCAATGAGCTTCCGTATCGAGTAGAAGAGTTCGGGCGAAAACTGTCACAGCAGTCAGCAGAGTGGTTGAAGAGTTCGATGTAGAGTCCTTACCTCCGAGTACCACCGGTATTGCCAGGTGATTAGTCGAATCAAGCATGCCAGGACATTTCTCGTGTCCCCTTTCTTCTCGTACATGCGCAGTATACCCTTCATGGCTTTGGGCGAGAACCTGATGTTCAGACATTGCTGATATGCTTCCAAAGCTTCGTTTGTGTGATGGAGCCGCTCAGCAAGATCTCCCAGGATCTCCCACTCCGCGGCGGATTTCTTGTACTGCATTTGTTGTTGCCGATACTGGCCCATTTCTGTCCGCCAGATTGTGTATATCCGGAGGTCTTCATACAGCACCATGAAGAGATTGTCGAGCCACCGCTCGCACAGGCGTTTGTTCTGGAATTGGGGATAGTGTCCATGGGATGTATCTGGCTCGTCGCTACCCGACTTGACTTCCTCAGCTGCAATCGTGGGCACTGGTTTCTCCATTGATCGGTGCGCTTTGATCTCTGCATTCTCATTCTCATCAACACCACCATTTAGTGTAGGTGCAGTGGAGGAGGATCCATCAAGAATCTTCTCATCATCAGCTTTCTTCGGCTCTTCCACAGCAGAGCCATCTTCTGACTCGTCGTCTTCGTCTGCGCCATTTTCATCCGCTTTCGAGTGGCCATTCGGAGTGCCGGATAGGGCGATTGTGCTAGCATTCTTGCTAGTGGGTATCTTTGGAGTCACCTGGTGCTGCTTCTCCGTTCGGTACTCCTCTTCCATCACAAAAACCTGACTTCGCGTCCTAAGGAGTGTGTCCCATCCGATGGCGGCCGCGATCCGTGTCAGCAAGCTGTACGCCTTCAAAAATGTCCCTTGATACGTGGCCGCCTGTAGTTTTCGCAATGAAACATGGACTTGATCGTACGGCTCTCCATGTCTGGGCTGTCCCTCGTCAATTTCGTCTAGGGCACTCTCAGGTAGGATCGGGAGAAGCACACGACTTGGTTCAGGCATTCTGGGCGAGTCCTTGTCCTGGTATGAAAACATAGGACACGAGTTCAGGGTAAGCAAGGCCAGATCCCACTGTTCTAGGTCAACATAGACCTCGGCCAGTCGAGCCCAGGTGCTGAATTCACTGGGCGCCGCAGTGACTCCCTGCTTGGCCAGTTCCAGAGCCATTTCGCCCTCACCTTTGCTCTGGCAGAACGCAGCTTGACAGTCAAGAAGCGCATAGTCCATCGGCACATCCTGTAAGGAATCATGCAGGAGCCGCACGGCTTGGATCTCTTCATCTCCATCCAGTAACACCCGCGCCAGCAAAGACGAGACCTCCACGTCCTTTGTTCGTAGCTTCTCGAACAAGTTGATACCTGATGCGAACCGTCCTGTCGTTCGAATGTATTTCAACAGTCCCGCAGTGAGATGGTTGGAGACCACGTTAGGGATTTGAATTTCGGGGTCTGACCCCAGTTGACGGCCGCTGAAGAATAATCGCTCGGCGGCCTCGAAGAAACGGTGCTCCAGCTCGGTGTTGATAATCGGATTGAACCTTCGGACACCAATAATCTTTTTTATCGTGTCACCGCTGCCATTGTCCGAGTATGAATATGCACGCAGCACTGCGCAGAGAAATGTCTCCAGCCATAAATTCTCGGTTGCAACTCTTCTGTCACCCCTTTCATCTACACAATAACTCTCCACACTGCCTGGGATTTTGACTTCCACCCTCATGTCTAGATGCGAAAAAGCATTGTAACAGCAGTACAGACCCGACACCACCTTGTGTGTTTTGTCAACAGGATTGAAAGTCAGGGTGTTGACATATGCAGCCAAGCTCGCGGAGGATGAGGCATCAACACCGGTCACATGGTGGTAAACTCCAGTTTGTTTGTTGCCAGCTTTGACGCTCTGCTTGACCAGGTGAACAAGATCCGGAGGTCCCAATTCGCGAAGTCCCGGTAGACTCTCTGTGCGTGCGTCGACAGCGAGGCCGATCTCATCATCTTCAATGATCCTGTGAGAGGCCCGTTAGCGCGTGATTAGAGACGTAGGATCTGGAAAGCGACTCACTCTGGCACTGCCGGCGCAACCATGGCCGCGCACCCTTAATGGGCGGAGTTGGACAAATATTTCGAGAACAGACTGAGAAAAAGGGGCGTATCGAGGCAGTCCGTAAACTCGAATCGTTGACGATCCTGGCGGGGTAAGCGGCGATGTTGAACCTGAGAAGTACGGGTAGTTGAGAGCGCCTTCAAGATCTTATACTGCACGAGATTTGGATGCTACGTGTCTCAATCCATCCTCCCAGAGATTGTTGAAGGAACAATTGAGTGCATTTTCGGCAAGCTTTCCTAAATGGGATGCGCAACTCTCGCCTCGCGTTCCACTTGGACATTTGAACGCGTTGAACGACATGATGCCGTGTTGGCGATCATTCACTTGACATCTTTACTTCCTCCTATCTTCATGGAAACAACATCGATTTCATCCAAGGTCAGAAGATATCCGCCTCGATTGCCGCGCCTACTTTGTCGAGGACGCCGGTAATGTATGTGTTAAATCGACAATGTCCCTCCCCCAACACCAGATGAATCGTCCCCGACCAGTGCTGGCTCAAGTAGACGCCTTGCGATACTAGACTCACCATGTCCGCCTTCACGGCCCTAAATGTCGAACCTGAAGACACCTTTCAAGAGGAAGTCGATGACACGCGAGAGATCCAGCTCGAGGAAGCCTTCAAACTCTATCAAAATGCACTGAAACTTCATTCTCAGGGTCCCGACTATTTCCAAGAAGCTGAGGACGCATACGACGAACTTCTGAATTCCGAAGTGTTCAAATATCCAGATGTTGTTTCGGACTTTCAGCACGACGAAATCGACGATGATACGATAGTCATTACCGCGCAGACAGACTCTGGTGCACTATCTCTGCTTCCGAACAGTGCTGCTGAATCCTCCGCAAGTTCCATTCCTCAGCTTCTTTACCTCGCCTTCAAGAACAGAGGCCAATTTCTCCTGGACGTTGCACGCCACCAGGTACCAGATCGCAGAGGGACTCGCTCCGAGCTTTGTCACTACTACGCCACGTCCAGCAAGGAGAGCCTCAGGCAATTCGCGCAAGCTCTTGAGCGTGATGACACCGATCTTGACTCGTGGAAGAAAGCTGCACGTGTGGCAGATGTTCTGTCTACCCAGCGCATCGCACGATTCTGCTTGGAGAGCGTCCTCGCTGGTGAAGATGAGGATGGCGAACAAACAATCGACTTATCGGGTCTTGACGAAGCCTTTGCAGCTGGCGAGCTTGAGGAGATGGTCAACCTGGTACAGGATGACATGAGCCGCCTTCAGAGTTCGGATGCAAGACCCAAGGATAAGCTTTTGAGTGTGTTGAAGAAATCAAATGACCCATACCCATTCCTACCGAAGCACGCATCGACTCTTGAATATCTGGATGATAGGTATCGTCCTCTAAGCTTCGCGGTGGCTCAACTCACTTTACAACCAGTCTCACCCGATCTTTACTCTCTGGGAAAGAAGATTTCCGAAACCATGAAAAATATTCAAGATGCCACTGGTCCCAGTAGCGCTGCTACCGTAAAAATAGACTTGAACATGACAGATCACGAAGTCGACATGGCAACGACATCAGAGGTCGTGGGGAAGGAAGGCGTCGTCGCCGGCTCCGGTCTGGTGGACATATCGCAGAGTCCTGAACTACATTCGAGGGAGATAGGAACCCAGCTCGAGCCACCCCCCGAGAAGGAATCACCGCAGGATCCTGTGACTGCTGATTCGGGCGAGACGCGACTGCGAGAGAACGAACAGATGAACGGCTTGCCGGATGGAGACACAATCGAGATCATCGAAGCGCGACCTTTTTCTGGAGCAACATCACGCAAACGGTCAACAACGGTGGCAGGGAACGATGAAACCGAAGGGCGAGCAAAGAGCAAAAGGTTACGAGCAAGAGAATCAATGGCTGACCCAAATGCTCAAGAGGAGGATGCGGCCCACGAGGATCCCCAGTACTTCTTGGACCAACTCGCCATGTTCGAGCAGGCGGATCAGGCTACATTCGACGTGGCGAATTCCCTTCTAAACAAACTAGGTATGAAGCTATACCTGTCAACAGAACAAGCCAAACAAGCTTTCTGGACAGGTACCGATGAGAAAGCGAACGGGAAAGGTTTTGAGAGTATCCAGAAGGACCTGACCTTGGTTTCGGATCTCCGCTTGATTTTGATGAACTGGTCCGATGACAAGGGTCACGCCATCATCAATGGTCACGGTAACCAGGATTTTACTGAGAAAGCCAACGGCATGTCTTTGTTTCTTCAACATCTCAAACCTACCAATCCGAAGGAGATCGAGCGACCCAGGAGCTTCGACAAAGTTGTTTTGACTTCCCTGGCTAATACAATCAATTCCGAGCCAACGAACATCTACGAAGCGGCAAGCTCCTGGTTGTCTTCAGTCCTCACTGGGTCGAATGGTATGGGCAAGTCATGTCCATCGCCCTATCTAAGTGACAAGTGGACCACAGATATGAAGTACTTGGTGGGTGAGTTGGCGCGCAAAATGGAGGAATATCTGTGGCAGCTTTTGCACCAGCGCCTCTACTCCCTATCCAAATCGAGCGACGACCTGGTCGACGGAATCGCCCCAGATGTCCATTCTGTCGTTGAATTTGTCGAGACACTATTCGAGATATTTCTGGATGCGGCAGCTGCAGCTTTCGATCTAGGCGGAGAATTTGATCACGCGAGTCACGACCGCCTGCAGAGATGGTCCAGTCTGGCGAGCGAGTTCATCCAGCTCTATTTGCGCTCTCCGGCTCTAGGGCTGAATGACCCTCTAATTCTCCGCTTTACCTGGGCGTCAATTGCCCAGGCCAGACTGGACGACAATGTCACTAAGGATCACATTGTATCGTTGCTTGAAGAGCTGAAGGCACTCCTGAAAAAGATTGAGGCCGACTCGATCTTTTTACCAAATAATAGTGCAATGGCTGTAATCTCTGTGGCGGCGATTGATCGAGAGCTATCCGCTCTCAGTACGCGCGATTTCTTCACGAGCATCTTCGACGACGATAACAGCGACCCTGTGGCAGTGATCGAGAAATTGGAACCCATTTTGGAGTCAACATCAAAACTTACAAATGAAAATCCCGCTTTCCGACACTCGACCCAGGCAGAAGAGCTCATTCAATTTCTCGAGTCCGGCGACGCGGCACTCAAACTGTACCTGTGGAGACGCCTTCAGAACGCTTACACGGCGATTTCATATACTCCTAAAGTCGTATCCTGTCTTCTGCGAGCGATGGAGACGATCGTTGATGAAATATCCACTACACGACATCTCGAACAGGAGCCAACTTTTCGGCAGATCTCAATGCTTAAATGGTTACATGATGTGGACGACTTGATGATCAGATTGTTGACAAAAGTTCTCGGTGATTCGAACCCGTTTGAATGTGTCGACAGTGACCACCTCCGCTCATCTTTGCAAGCAGTTGCCACAGTTGTGAAGCTTCTTCATGGATTTGTCATCTATGAAGACTCAATACGTGTTGGCCAGTCTGCGGCACCTCAGATCAAAGGCGCAACCTCGACGAAACTGTACGAGAAAAGCAAGGATCGCCTCAGAGAAATGCTTGTCCGCGCATGGACTCTGCAATATACACTATTGAAGGAAGCGACTATCCAAGAACCACTATCTTACCCTCGAGCCGCAGACGACTTGGCGGAGTATTTATGTACGGTTCATAACTCCTTCGGCCTCCGACAATATTGCAAACACGCCAACAAGTCCTTTATAAAGTTGGTCAAATCGGAGCTGGGAAGCCTTGCCACCCAACAGGACTATACTGGCGAGATTGCTCAAATCTTCTTTGATCTCTATCAACTTCGCATCGCCAATGGCATGGGAGATGTCGACCACGGTTGTCCTCCAGAAAACCTGGACAAGAAGACGGCCTGGTCCTTGATCCCAATGATCATGAAATATGCCGAACGTTTCAGCGTTAAAGACTTGAACAAAAGCGAGCTCAAAGCCACAATTGATAAAATGCAGCAAGCGTTAGGAGTGATCAAGAGCCCTCCCGCGCTGCAACAAAACAAACGAATCATTTCTTCCTACCTCAAGTCGATTATCAACGCAAATGACCTGTACAGGTGCATCAAAGGTATTGGTGATCTCCCTACACGCGTTGTGCAAGCGGATACGCAGATTGCGGCAAGGAGCGGCTGGTATTTCATGCTCGGGCATCTTACGCTCTCGAAATACAAGTCGATCAAACGAGTCAGTCCAACACCGACCGACGATTTGGACGTTGCTGCGAGCTTCTTCCGTCAGGACTTGGACCACAACATTGAGAAATGGGAAACCTGGTACCGTTTGGCTCAGGTCTATGAGGCCAAGATTGAGGACGACCTGATCTGGAATTCTACCAAACTCAACGAATCAAGGGCAGATATTGCTCTGCTCGAGCGACAGGCGATTCACAGCTATATCATGGCGACTGCAGTAGCCTTGCGATCTGCTGACGACCGACCCGAGACCGTAGAGAAGGTTGAGGACATGCTCACGGAATTTGCCACACGCTTGTATGCATCTTCTCGCCCTCCGCTGAGTATGGAAGCTTTTAGAACCGACAAACACATACGACACATGAGCAGCGTCGTCGACATGAAAATGTCCAAGCAACCATATCACCAACCAGTGGGAGAGTATGCTCTGTGGCATTTCGCAGCGTATCTCCTCGAAATGAAGCTCACAGATCGGCCCAAACCATGGACATCCCACTACACACGCGCGAAGTGTCTGTGGAAAATGTTTCGAAGCCGTGAAAACCGAGGTCGTGTCTCCTCGGAAGCTGTTCTTGAGGCCATCATCGAAGCCATTGAGGCGCTTCCTAAGAAGGAGAAGAACCATGAGCCGATCTTGGAACCCCACTTCAAACTGGTATCGATTGTCCACAAGATGGTGTGCAGCCGAGAGATCTCGCATGCCCAAGCCTACCAGTACCTACAGTCATCGCGCTATTCGCAAGGTGTGCCTTTGCCGGAAGATGAACAAGGAGTCGACTGGGTGCCCTACATGCTGGAAATCTTGAAGAAACTTGGACACGCGGACAAGTCCAATTGGCATCATCGAATCACAGACCGCGCGGCCCACGTAATATATGATGAAGAACCGAATTTCACTGGGGCACTTGGTGCGAAGCATCAGTTCACGCAACAGATATTCACAAAGACCATGACGATGCAGGTCTGGAAGCCTGAATATGAGCGACCAGGGCGTCATTATGTCTATACTGGACGATACATTTCTTTCTTTGTGCACATTCTGGAGCAGCTCAACGACCGCGCCAACCTGGACGCGCTCGTTCGCCGTATTCGCAGGAAGACTACGGACTTTCTCGATCACACCAAGATCTGGGAGGAAGTGGCCACAATCTACGTGCGGCTGTTGAGACGACTTGGCAAGATACCTGAAGGCCGAGAACGGGCATTATTCGATGGCATGAACCATGAAGAATTCACGAAGAAGTCGGAGATGATGGAGAAATGGGCTCATGATCCTGACACAACCTCTGTGTATTTGGACATTATGCGAGACGCGATTGACTTGAAACGCCTCAACAACAGTCTGATGAAAGGCCCTGTGATTGACGACCTCATAGGGGATTCATATGCCTGTCTCTACGAAGAATTCCTCAAGCAATTACCTCCAGAGGAACAGCCTAAGCCACAGCCTGCAGCGCTTCCACAAGGCACTTTCATCAACATGACTACCGATCTCGCTGCTAGCGGTGACGACAATGCTGAACGTGCTCGTCTAACGAACATGCTGCGGGCCCAAGGCGACGGTGCTGCCGAGGGACCACTGGCTGTGTCCATCTCTACACCTGCAGGTCTTGGACTTCAAAATTCGCCAACCCCCTTCCCGGTTGCAACGGGTCAACCGGTGCCCGAAGTTCAGCGTGAACGAGGCAGACCTGGACGCACGAAGACAGTGACCCGACGTGAGATACAGCGCAAAGCGGAGGCTGCCATACTGAAGCCACCACCCATTAAGACGCCCATACTTTCCAAGACACCTATTGTGGAGTTGCCTTCGAAGGCGGAGCTGGGACTAGAAGCTCCGGTCGACAAACGGCTAGCTGAAACGAAGGACGAAGACATGGACGGCAGCAGAGCAAGCTCTAGACGGGGCTCTATCCAGGACAGTGCGGATGGGGAAGCCGACGCAGAGGATTCTGGCAGCGAGCTCAGCGAGCTTGACGAGTTGGACGAAGAAAAGAAGCACATGTTGGAAGAGTACGAGATATCCAAGGACCATGTGGACGACGGAGGTGAAGAAGGGCCAGACGACGCAGTCGACGAGGCAGCTGAAGACAATGACGGCACAGAAGACGAAGACGAGGAAATGCACGATGCAGAGGACGAGATCGAGATCCAGGACTCGCAGGAACAAGTCGACAACATTGAACAAGAAAATAAGGATAGTCCTGATGACGACGACGAACAAGAGTTTCACGAAGCGCGACAGGAAAACAACGACCCAGTGGACTAGGGGACTACTGCTGGCCACGGGCTGGAGTCAGCTAGACGGTGCGATCCCGAGCCAACCCGGTGGAGGCCAGGGAGGCATGTAGGAACTGCTGGTTCGCTGGATACTCTGTCAGTGCCGCAAGCATTGGAGACTATCAATGATGATAGCTTGAGGCCGACAAGTGCGATGCTTTGCCCTCTTCTGTAACGGATAGCGCGAAACAATAGAACCCGTGTGTTGTACTCGGTATCTATCGCTACCCTCGATCTCGCAAGGCTGTGATGTAGCCTCGCCTCGGACTAAATTGTCCCGAAGTTCATCCATATTTTTTTCTGGCAGCAGTCCTAGAGAAAAGTCCGTGACGCAACACCCAAATCTACACACTTGTGAATCATCACATTGTCATTCTTTCCTAGCGAGTAGGTAGTGTCGGTACGACAGAACTGTATGGTACAATGTCCTCGGGGGCGCTTGAGCCAGTGTGTTTTTAATGCCTGTTCTTCCTGTTGCGGTGCCAGTATCTCTCACGAGCGGGCTCGTGCCACGCCGGCTTCTCTGCTACCACTACGGACTCTGTACGTTTCTTCCGTTGCGGCACGCTGCCACTCTCGCTCCTACTGCTATGCGGACAGGTATGGATAAAGATTACGCGAGCTACAGCACCAGCGAGCTGGTCGGGCGCATCACGGCGCTGGAACAGCAACTGCGTGAACAGACAGCGCTGCTGGCCTCGTTGACGACTTGCGGGAATGACTCGAAATCTCTACAACCTTCCCACCCTACGATCACATCTCTACTCCCAGACCGCCCTTCTACAACCGCGCAAAACCCCCTTGCTAATCCGTCACGGCCACGATCCCGGTCGCAATCGCGCTCGCGCTCACACTCGCCGAGGCGTGCCCGCCCATTCAACCCGGCAGCATACTCGACGCGGCACATTGCCCTGAAGTTCGCGTACCTGGGCGGGCGGTACGGCGGGTACGAGCACGCGAATGGCAATGTGACGGCGCAGCCGACGGTCGAGGAGGTGCTGTGGAAGGCGCTGCGCAAGGCGCGGCTGATCTCGCCCAGCTTGGCCGAGGGGAGCGACGAGAGCTACGACGTGGTGTGGGGCGAGGACAAGAGGCGGGAGACATACGTCAAGGGGAGGAGTGCGCGAGAGTCAGGAGCGCCGAGGTCTGGTCCGGGACCCAACGTGCAGGGCAGGGTCCGGCTGGACCTCAGCTGGGAAGGCTGCCAGTACAGTAAATGCGGGAGGACGGACAGGGGCGTGTCCGCGTTCGGCCAGGTCATTGGGGTTCGAGTCAGGAGTAATCGGGCGCTTGAGACCAGTCGAGAACCCGCTCCGGAGGAATCTGTGCAAGGAGAAGGGGACGGGGAGCAGCACGCGGGTGCGGAGGAACATGAAAGTGGCCAAGGCGATATTATGCCATCCATAGACGCCGCGGACCTCGCAGCGGATCAACACGCAAAGCCCTTCGACCCCGTCAAAGACGAGCTACCGTACATATCCCTCCTCAATTCGATCCTCCCGCCCGACATCCGCGTTCTGGCCTGGTGCCCCTCCCCGCCACCCACGTTCGACGCGCGCTTCTCCTGCCGCGAGCGCCGGTACAAATACTTCTTCACGAACCCGGCGTTCTGCCCCACGCCCGGCCCTCTCGGCCTTCGGCGCTCGGACGGAAAGAGTCCCGCCGGCGTCGTCAGGGAGGGCTGGCTCGACATCGACAAGATGAGGCAAGCCGCGAGCAAGCTTGTCGGGGTGCACGACTTCAGAAACCTCTGCAAGATCGACGCGAGCAAACAGATGCCCAACTGCGTGAGGAGGATCACGTTTGCCGACGTGGTCGAGTTTCCCCAGAATGGGAGGATGTTTCTGGAACACGAGGCCCTGAATCAGACCGGGTCGGCTTCGTCCGCGCTCGCAAATGGAACGGTTCCCCCCGCTTCTGGAGGCCCAAAGGTGTATACTTTCTGCGTCCACGGCACCGCGTTCCTGTGGCATCAGGTGCGGTGCATGGTGGCATTATTGTTCCTGGTCGGCCAGGGCCTCGAGGAACCGAGTATTATCGATGAGTTGCTTGATGTCGAGAAGAACCCCCGTCGACCCACGTACGAGATGGCCGACGACGCGCCATTGGTGCTGTGGGACTGCATCTTTCCCGACAGTGACAGCGGGGAGGGCGGAGTGATGGAAGATTCATTGAACTGGCTGTATGCTGGGGACGCAGCCACGGTGCCCGCGCTCACGACAAACTCTACCAAGAACGACGGGAAATTCGGCACTGGCTCGGTCGTCGACGAACTCTGGACCCAGTGGCGAGAAGCAAAGACGCAAGAACTCCTCTCTGGCAGTCTCCTCGATCTGGCGCTCTCTCAGGGTGACGGCACCCCCTTCCAGAGAGGCGCGACACGGGATGGACCCCGAAAGTCGGGAGCGCGAAGTCAGAAGGTCTTTGACGGGAGTAGCAGAGCCAGAATCAGTGGTCGATATGTGCCCGTGATGAAGAAGCCGAGGATGGATACCTTGGAGGTGTTGAATGCCAAGTGGGCAAAGAGTCGGGAAGCGAGAGATAAAGCCAAGGAGGAGTTTGAAGAGACGAATGCCGCAGTTGAATAGATTAGATTAGAAGCTGGCCTCGCTCCTGTTGCTCAGCGGATACCGGAGTACAAACATTTCCGACCCCCTCGCCAGACTTCCTCGAGAATCTCGCGGCGCGGAAGGAGAGTCTACAGATTGAACGCAGGATGAAAAACACGATCAGCTTCTGTCCTTATTCCATTGACACGGTACCAATCAATAGAAGAGGTTGAACTGCTTACAGGGAAGACGACCACCACCTCCGTAGCCCCCTCGACTATGACGGCCAAGTAAAACCGGACTTCGAGCCCCTTGAAGGCTTCGTGGATGACGATATCCTGGATCTGCGTCGTCGGGATGAATGTCGTGGTTGGGCCGGTGAAAAAGTAGCGCGACGAAGTGGATGTCTGGATCCCGAGACCTTGGAGGACCAAGAGGGATTCTTCTGCACGGGGGGGTTAGCGAGAAGGAAGAGCTTCGTAGGTACGGATCTAGACACAAGGACTCGTCGCTCCGAGCACAGAGTACAGGGAGAGGGGAAAGGGAGAGAGACCAGCACACATACCGACATAGTCGCGCCTCAAGCACGCGTACACGACGACCAAGCTCACCGGCGCCAGGACCCACCACTCTGCGCGGTCGGCAATCGCCCCGATCGTCCCGCCGACCAGACTGAGCTTGAGTCCCAAGTCTGCATACGCGTCGAGGCCTGAGGATGGCCGCGGTGCCTCGATACGGGCTTTCGTGAGGTTGACCAGCACGACGAGCAGGACGAGCAGGATCCGTAGCGCGTGCTTCAGAAGAGAAAAGACAGGGACACGTCGGAGATGTGAGAGGTGCGAAGATGAGGGCCGATTTATCGATGATGCGGCTTGCTGAACCGGCTGTCTCGTCGACACGTTGAAGCTGACCGTTGTCGGGCTTGGGAGGTGGATGGAAAGATACTGACGAGGACCGGTGAACATGATCCCATGGCTTATGTCAAGTTGTTTTGACGATGAGTTCGCTCCTTGGCTTTGTGTTTACGGAGAGACGAGAAGAGAAGAGAGAGATATAGACCTGTGCAGAGATGTGTGGCTGAACCTTGAGATTCGGAACGGAAAATCATTGCGCCGGGCCAAGCCTTTGATACAACACGTGCTCCCTGGCTCCCTTGATGACGGCGAGTAGTAGTAAGAGGCTACTTGGTTATCGTTGGGAAGGCTCGGTGCCTCATTGAACGGGCACGAACGGGCTCGTGGATTGTTACAGAGAGACTAATCGTTTCCGAGCCGACGACTTCGACTTCCTGCGGCTTCCTACCTCACAGCATTGTTGACACTTATCGGACGGTGGCCGAGTGGAATTTCGGGGCCACAATTCACGTATTTAATTACCCATGACGACTTTACGACAACGCTCTTTGGACTCTTACCTGTGAGGTCAGATTGGAGATGCAGCTGTAGCAGTCGTTCTGCACTTCATTGACGGGCCGCCACTTGCATTGTACTTGGCAGATATCCTACTCTCTCGCCTTATTTGGTGTTCTTGTACTTCTTTTTTTGACCCGCGAAGTACCTCTTCTCTGACGCTTTCGTGAAGCAGTTTCGTCCATCTTGTTATCTGCGGCACGTTTAAGGAGCTGTATTCGTCCACTTCTGCGTGGTGATATGCTTGTTGCAGCGTCTCCCTGAGCTGGCGGTATGGTGTTATCGTGTAACGCTTGAGCCGGCTTGGCCTGTCGCATGCGAAGAAGGCGGGATTACAAGTGGTAGATATACGTGATAAATATGCCGTGGGACTCGCTTTGGCGCGCGGCAAGAGATGAAACGAACTACCAGCCTCACATATCTTGTCAAGTCCTGGTCTTCAGATCGAACCATTTCCAACTGTTCTGCTAATAGCGGG
Source organism: Fonsecaea nubica (assembly GCF_001646965.1). Taxonomy (NCBI): domain Eukaryota; kingdom Fungi; phylum Ascomycota; class Eurotiomycetes; order Chaetothyriales; family Herpotrichiellaceae; genus Fonsecaea; species Fonsecaea nubica. The sequence goes on along the minus strand of NW_019173791.1, from coordinate 33,926 downwards.
GGAGAGAGCGCCTATTGCCGATCTTCTTCCACCCGCACAGCGCATCTGCGTCTCTTCGTTCCATGAAGGCAGGTACATTGCCGGTAGTATAGCCACATTTGATTCTGTCCTTGCCCCAGAATACGACCAGGCTGAACGTGTACCTTCTCATCCCGATAACAGACTCTCAATAGTGGCTCCCCATTACGTGGGTAGTCGCCCATAGCCCCCACAACACTAGGGGGAGGTACTGCTACGACGACCCCGAGATTTATCACGAAGACATAGATGGAAGAAAACTGTGGCTCTCTCTGTGACGCATGTGATCTAGATCTAAGTCACGGCCGAATTAGCTGCTTCTGTCCATCCTAATGCCTATTTAACCAATCATTGTCAACTATATAGCTTCGCAAGGCTGGTTCGCCAGTGATGTGGACATCTGCATGGGCCTTAAAGAAGGGACCTCGGAGTCACTGATTGGAAACGGTGCTGACACAACTACTGTTGCGGACACTGACTTCCCGCACAAGCTGCAGGCGCTTGACTGCATAGCAATCAACGACATCATCCACCGCGACATGAAGCTGGAGAACATTCTTTACGTCTCTAACGCAGGTAGAAGGTATCACTTTCAGCCATTTAGCTGCTGTAATCATGCCGTTGAAGCTGCCATAGTGCCCGGGCCAGAGGTTCATAGATGTTCATACAGGTGAGCTTCAGAGTTGTAAAGCAGACGTTTGGTCGCCCTTTGTGACAATTCTGTGGACTTTGAATGTGAACGGATTTCAGCAAATCCACTTCAAATAAATAGAGCAGGTTGAGACTGCAGTCTAATGTGCACTCTTAAACACGAGACTGTCGAGACTTGCAGAGATGGCGGTCGTGAACCCACTTTAGTGTGCTTCTGCGTGTTTCTGCGGCGTCGATGCTTACCAACCTGTTCCATAGTGAAGGACTCACAAAAACACGTGCCAGCTCTTCATCCCGATGACGACAGCAAAGCCATGGTCAGAAATACTCCTGCTTTGGCAGCTCAAAAGGCCATTCATCACATGCAGGTTCACGAAAGGCTAGGGAAAGCACCGATGGGTGTGGCCACGTTCGCAAACGCCGTACACCCGTCCAGACGAAACTGGCTAAAGTTGGACATACAAAATGTTGAGAATGACGGCGGCGCTGAAGGGTTGGGTCAGAGGATGGGATTAAACTCGGCCATAAAAGGGTGGCTACAGTCGACCTCTACCAGGTCGATATACGTCATGAGGTGGTCAGGAACGCAATTTCGGCCACCATCAGGAGGTCTAGGGAAGCGTCAGGTTGTTGACAAGAGACTTAAAGCCCTCACTTGAGGGCTTTGAGGAAGAAGGCGGTGTGCCTTTATCCGCGGCACATGCGGGTTACCTATGGAATTGCTAACACTTGAGGTCTGAGAGGAGGGCAATACTCCTATGCGAAGAGGTTGGTCTCTTACGCGATGTAGGACAGGAATACCTCCCAAAGAAGATGAAGGTACCAGGCCCTTACTGAGAACATCGTGCTGGCCTCCATGTAGTCTCTTTGCGTTACTATATTAGGTAAAGCGCGTCAACGAAAAGATCTAGTCCCACAAAACACAGGCTAAGCCTAAATAGGCATATCGATTGAGGCGTTATGAGAGGGAGAATGCTCCTCCAGTCGACGGCGCTTGGCCACGAATACATCATTTTTACAGCAGAATGCGGTGGTCTAGGGAGGGACCCTGTAACTAAGGAGCTGGTATGGAATTCTGGATAACTGCCTATGGGAAAGTGCGTCTGACAGCTATCCATCTGTGTAATGTGCGCCAAGGTACCGAGGCCCACCAGCGAGGAGGCTACCCACTTGTGCAACGAGGCTAGATTCTTATCTAGACTACTAGCCCCTTAAATACCTCTGTCGCGGACAAGAGATAGGTCGATGGCCCGGTAACACCCAAAAGCTTGGAAGCGTAAAAACAAAATTTATTATGAATTCCAAGCTTGGGCCAGGACCTGTAGGGTCTGACATGAGGCAGCAACGGGTTTGTAATTGCTTACATACCATGTGTCAAAGTACGAGGTATGTAGAGCATGCAGTTATGCGTATCACTGTGTCGCTTGTGCAGAGTGCCACTATATAAATCAGCTAGATGCATCATGTATCAGCCTTCCATTCTTCTTCTTCTAAAATGACAACACGCAGCGAGCGAGATAGGATCTCTCGCTTCCGCCGCTCCCTCACAGACTTCTTCAGATCGGTCAAACCGCAGCTTTCGGCGTCACACGAAGGAGATTGCACTTCATCAAATCTTCCTGGTAGCCAACATACTTCTTCGAAGCGAAAGGCATCGGCTTCAGCACCATCTTCGCCGCTGTCCTATCGGTTCAAGCGAAAGCGTCCGATCTTAACCCTACCTTCACCCAGTCCCACTCCAGCCAAAGCTGTTAAACCGACATCCACTGCCTCTGAGCCACTTCTGATCCCTCCACCATCATCAACTCCGCCATCTTCGGTTCCAAGGGAGACGGTAGTCCTTCCACCAACTCCCTTCCCTTTCGCTCAGACCCTTGACGAAGAGTCAGACTCTAGTCTGGGCAGTCGTTCTGACAGAAGCCGATCAGTGTCCTCTGAAAGCATCGACAGTCTGGCATCTTCAGGGAAACCTCGGGCTTATGGGGCCAAACAGCAACGACAAGATGCTGCAGATGCGAGGCGAGTGTTGAAAACGATACAACAATTCAAGGCGGATGAATACGCGGTGAAAAAGGGTGGGCCTGGTGGAAAGTACTTGATTGAGCGAACACTTCGCTATCGTGGCTATCAGAAGTTGTGGGAAGAACTGGAGAAGGAGGAAAATCAAGAGCTGCTGGACTATGTCAAGGGAGACAAGCTTCGGTAAGCCTCCTTGAGAAATTCTGGCTTTTGAGTGGCTAACGAGATACCAGCTTCGATTATATACGCCGCCCTTGTAAAGGCAGCAAGCAGTTCGTGATCCACATGCCATCTAGCTTTCACGAGACGATGCTTATAAGACTCCATGACGAGATTGTGCAATGGCTTAATTCCATACGATCAGGGACACTTTGTACGGTTGAGAGCACCAAAGAGGCGACCATGGACGCGGCGAAGAAGATAGGTTCTACTCTGGCTACGACGGTGGAGTGCAACGCGCCTCACGGCGACCGACTGGAACCTGATCTTTCTTATACTTCGGAGGGCTGCTCGATTGCTGACCTGGTCGTAGAAGTGGCATGGTCTCAGCGCAAGTTGAAGTTACCAGAAAGGGCAACGCGTTTTATCACAGAGACGGAGGGCGCAATTCGAACTGTTGTCGCTTTGGATTTGAATGACATCTACCGTGGCAGCCGCTTGGCGACATTTTCGGTATGGAAAGCCCAACTTGACGGCGACAAGTGGACCCGGGCTACAGTGGTTGACAATCAGGTAAGGGTTGGCGTTTCGGCATGCTGAAGTGCTCGTGTCATGACGGAGATTTCTAACGACAACCCAGATGTTTCTCGACGAAGACGGACAAGCCGTCAAAGACTGCTCGTTGCGTCTCTGTCTCAAGGATTTTATATGTGAAGCGGAGGAGCGTGAGCTGGAAGCCTTTGAGAATGTGTCCTTGAATATACCTTCGACCATGCTTCGTGATTTCTACCAAATTGCCGTCAGAAAGAATGTGATACGTGAGGTAGAGAATGGGATGAAAGAAATAATGAAGAAAGTCAACGATGCCGCCAAGGAGATGCTTAGGGCGAGGAAGATGATACAAGAGCAAAAGGCCAAACACGCCAGGAATCACACAGTCATGGCAAAGAACGACTTGGCCGAGGTAAGGAGGGTGATCTGCAAGGCGGAAGAAGATATCAACGAGATGAAGCATACGATGATCGATGTGAAGGAGATGATGGACGAGGTAGGCGATAAGCTGCCGAGGGTGGTGAAAAAGAAAGTCGAGGTAGAGAATAGGATGGCCGAAGTCGAAACTGAGATGGCTGAAATGCAGGAGGAGGCAGAGAAGATTGTCGAAGCAGAGGAAGCATCTGAGGAGGAGGCTTCTGAACCCGAGCATATCACCTCAGAGGAAAGTGTCGCAGAGACGCCTGGAAGTGATACGTCGCGTGCTACTCAACCACCACCTGCGTCTCCACGAACCCCTACGAAGTCGACGCGATGGAGGTTTCGTTCCCCGCTGAAAACATCCCCCAAACACTAACCAACCGGGGCTGGCCGAGACGAAGAAGATATACACTCAGGCGCACAAGGCTAAGAGGCGACACTTGTACCAGACCACACATCGACACCTTCAACGGTCAACAACCTGTGCCCAACTTCGCCATCGTGTCACGAACCAGTTCGGGTGGAAGGAGAGGAAGCCGAGGACTATGAGGGCACATGACAGGGCCATATACACTCATCCCATAGCTTTCCATTGTACTAGGTAGTCAACTTCGTTCATGATCATACCCTTACCTTTGAGCATTGATCAGCTTCGCTCTAGTCCATTCCACTCTCAGGCATTGCCTTGTAACTTGCGCCTGTCAAAGGACCCCACGTCTCGCGAAGCGGCTCCGATGGAGCGATTCGGAACACAGCGCCACAGTGTACAAAGGCTTTTCCCAGCAAGTAGAGCCCTGTTGCGACGTTCGTTGGGAATTCATGCTGTCAAGAAGTTGATTCTGTAACATCATTCACAGGTCAAGGTATTCATGAGACTTGGAGGCGGGACGTGTCTCGGCCAGGAGTATTCGTGGAGTTTTAAAACGCTAGGTAAGAATCAGTTGAATTGGGATTTACTGACGAGCTACAAGCACAAGCTGAGGCACTGTTTATCCGGAGTTTTTCCGAAGCGCCACATTTTTCCGGTCCCTGATGGCGGTTTGCTATGAATTTCTTTGCGTGTCACGTCCTTCCACCCACGTTTCCAAAATCCCTCGGACGCCGCTTTGGCTTCAAAATGGCCGACAATCAGCGTGAGGCTTCACCATCCTCACCTCCACCCACGAATACTGACAGGAAAGAGCGAGAATCGTCCAGGGGCGAAGGCCGCAGAAGGAGCAGGTCTCCTCGACGGGATAGGGACAGGCGCGAGGATCGACTGCGGCGCAAGGACGCAGGGTTCAAATGGAAGGAAAAACGTCGAGACGATGACGACTCGAGACGTGACCGAGAAGCAGGATTGCAGCGAGGCTACAGGGATCATTATCGACCTCGCTCGAGATCTAGGACCCCCACTCCTCGGAGGCGTTCCCCCCGAAGAGATGACAGAGATCGTAACAGACACCGAGATCGAGAGGAACCAGAACTCCGCGAAGAAAAGAGGAAGGACAAGCCAGACAAGAAAGAGAAGAAAACAGCGCCTGCGATGCCAGCGCAGCCTATGATTATTGTTTACGTCAACGACCGACTGGGGACGAAGAAAGCTATTCCATGCTATCCCACGGATCCAATAAGTGAGTTTATCTCAGCCACTGTGGGCTTTTCCCGTGCTAATGAAAGAACAAGAGGACTTCAAAGTTATCGTTGCTTCGATGATCGGCAGACAACCTCATGAGATACTGCTCAAGCGACAGGGCGAAAGACCATTCAAAGACCAGCTGACACTTCAGGACTACGGTGTCAGCAACAATGTCCAGCTGGATCTTGAGGTTGATACAGGGGATTGATGGCATGTGTATGTGGCTGTTCAGGCGAGGGGCACAGCGTTTTAGTGGCGCTGACTACGAGGTACCTTGCGAATAGTATGGATACACTGGGTGAGGATGGCGAGTATCGACAAGCCTGAAGATAGATATTCTTCTGGAATTCAGCGAGCGACCTGCCCCCACTGCTGTAGACCAGGATCAGCTGCAGCCACATCCAACGCACCCAACGACATGGCGTGCATGGCTCGATGGACAATAAATGAAATGACGACATTTTGGAACCTCGGGAAATCTAGCGGATCTGACGCGGAAGGTGGGGCGAGACAAAAAGTTTCGTGGGGAGAGCAAACCACCAACTGCACTTTACCTTGGAGTTGAACTTTTCCAATCTGCGAACTGACTCTTTCTCTCCTCTTTTATATCATGTCAACCACCAGGTTGACTTTCCCGACTTCCTTGGCCTCACGGCCCACATTAGGCTGCCTATTCTAAGGTCGACTTCACGTATCCCACCCCTCGCCTGTGGTCTGATCCCTTGACTCTGCCTTGCCCTGTCCCGTCAGATTCTACGAGCTTGCCTTGCCTACCACTGTAAGCCACTTCACTGGACCTTTTGTTTGCGACACCATGGTCAGAAACATTGTCGTGTTCGGAGGGTCGTCCCATCCAACCTTGACAGAAACTATCTGCGAGATTCTCGGTATTGCACCTGGTCAAGCTCTCTTCTCCAAGTTCGCAGTTGGAGAGACCAGGGTTGAGATCGGCGAGTCGGTCCGGGGAAAAGATGTTTATATCATACAATCTGGTGGTGGTAAGGTGAATGACCACTTCGTCGAGCTTCTGATTGCCATTTCGGCATGCAAGACTGCGTCCGCGAAAAAGGTCACCGCTGTCCTACCACTCTTCCCGTATTCTCGCCAGTCCGATATACCCTACAACAAGAGCGGTGCGCCTCTGGTTAAGGCATCGAATGCGTCCAATAAGCTGGTTCCTGACGCGAATGGCTACACCTTCGACAGTACTCCTCCAACTCCACATCCAGATAAGACTGAAAGCCAAGGCCTAGCCAACGGACATCCCTTGCACAAAGCAATTTCAAAGTCACAGCTCGATGAGGTAGAGAACAGCCCTACGTACCAGGCCCGCTTCAGCCACTACCGGGACCGGGACGTAAGTTCACACTCGTCAACAAAGTCGGACTATTTTCCAAGCCAACGGAAACGAGGGGATTCGGCAGCGTCAGCCACCAACGGCATTGCAAATTATGATTTTGCTCCACCGCCAAAAATAGATCCGCAAGACAATTTCAAACCTCGACCGGGCTATCGACAATGGGTTGCTCAAGCAGGTACTCTTGTGGCGGATCTGTTGACCTGCGCTGGCGCAGATCACATCATCACCATGGACCTTCACGATCCACAGTATCAAGGGTTCTTCGACATTCCTGTTGACAATCTTTACGGCCGGCCGATTTTGAAGAAGTATATCCAGCAAAACATTCCAGATTACAGAAATGGAGTGGTCGTTAGTCCCGACGCTGGAGGCGCTAAAAGAGCAACTGCCATTGCCGACTCGTTAGGAATCGAGTTCGCACTGATTCACAAAGAACGGAGACCCACCAAGATCACCGATCGGCAGAATGCAACCATGATGCTCGTCGGCGATGTTACTGGCAAAGTTGCCATTCTCATTGACGATCTGGCCGACACGAGCAACACGATTACCCGAGCCGCGAAACTCCTGAAGAAAGAAGGCGCCAGCAGAGTCTATGCCTTGGTGACGCACGGTGTTTTGAGTGGAGATGCAATTGAAAGAATCAACGCCAGCGCGTTGGATAAAGTTATTGTCACCAATACCGTGGACCAGTCGCACCATGTCAGAAGATGTCCCAAGTTGGAGGTGCTCGAGGTCGGCCACGTCTTCGCTGAGGTGAGTTCAACACTGGTGGTGATATTTGGGTTACAGGACAGGTGACAAATGCTAACATGATCTTTCTCGATAGGCGATTCGAAGGGTGCATTATGGCGAGAGCATCAGTGTGCTGTTCCAATATGATTAGTGATGTCCAAGAATCATGTGCGAAGCTGGTTGCTAGAGCCTACTCAAACTCTAGTGATCCTCGTACTCCTCCTTACGAGCAACGATCATGGCGAGTAGGATTGTCGTTGATCTTTCATTTGGAATGCCATCTCGTGTTTCTGTTTCGACATTCAAAGATCGAGTTTCGCCCACGCGAGCACAAAGTCCGAGCAACCAAGAAAAAAACTACAAACAGCGACAACATGCAAAATAAGAAACGAAGCTCCTTGAACCAAGTGCTGGAGAGGTCTTCACCAGGCGGATGGCGTCTTATGGGTCAGGACTATGGATTCTTTGGTAGCACAGAAGGCCTCGACGGGGACCGTGACGAATACTTTGTGCGGCTTTATGAAGCCAGCTACCCTTCCAACAACATCAATCTACCCAAGGTGGTGCCGCATGTTGGGAGATAGGAAAGTCCGCGTTCTTTCTTGAATGGATATGCTCTGCATGAGAAGCTTATTCCAAGAATCTCATTTGCCCGTCACGGGTATAGTGTATACAGTGCCATTCAGCGTAATCCCTAATAACACTCCCTCGATGCGAGGTTGGCCGCTACTCCTGGAGCCCACTAACAACCCATATTCATGATCGAAACAACAATACCCAATCCATCTCCCCCGTTTGTTCTCCTGAGCAAACCCCCAGAGTAAACCCCCCCACACAACACATTGCGGCTATCGCTCCCACCGCAACTCCTCGCAAAACTCCCTGACACAACGCGCGCCTGCGCCGCCGGGGGAAAAGTGACCGGGCACGTCACCGTGCAACATCGAGGTCGGCAGTCCTTGCGTCGTGGCCTGTCTCGCGGCGAATGCATAGCGCAATGCACATCGGCGGCGCGGGAGGAAGGTGATGTCCAGTAACTTGAAGTCTACGTCGTCGTCGAGGCTGGCGCCCTCTCCCCCGACCCCAATGGAGGCATTTGGCTCGCTGCCACTTGGTCTCTCTGTCGCCTGTATGTACGCGAGGAGATCCGCGTCGGCGAGGAGGAGTTGTGCGCGGCTCAGGGACCGTGCCTTGGTCCTCAGGTCGATGACACGGTCGACGACGCTCGCGGCGAGGTGGGAGTCCCAGAGGCCTTCGCGCCGGTTGCACGAGCGGAGGAGGGAGAGGGCCTTGTCGCGCAGGGCGAGGTCGCGGGACCGGGAGGCGATGAGGAAGAGGGTCGGCACGATGCCGAGGGCGAGGGAGAATGTCGGCCGCGTAACCACGGGCGAGGGGTGTTGTGGTGGTCGGAGCTGTGAGAGGGATTGTGAAGCCGGAGCTACGTTCGTGGCCGAGGTTGACGTTGACGTTGATGTTGACGTTGACCAGTCAGACGGTGGCGGCGGTGGTGGTCGAGGCGACATGCCCCCGTCCACCGGCCTGACAAAGGTAGAGGTACATTGGATGAACTCTTCCACCGCGTCCAATGCGGTCCAAAACTTTGCTCCGTGGTCATTGAACACGGCCTCGTCGTTGGACTCGACTCGTGCCAGGAACGCGACCATGAGAGCTTGATAAGCCCGCAGAATTAGAAATGCGGCGCTCCGGGGTCTGGCGTGCTGCGCCGACGGGGGCGACGAGGCGGCCGAGCTGCAAGATTCAGGTGTCTCTCGTGAGTATTCGTTTGATTCGACGGCAGAGAACCTCTCAAACGCGGCCTGCCACTCCTCGAATCGCGGTTTGATCGCGTGGAACTCTGCCAGGAGGGCCTGGGCCACGTCGTCGGGTACAGGGCCCTCGTACGCCAGAGTCTCGGCCCTCTCGACGTACTCGAAGAGTTCTGCAAGTAGGGATTCTACGTGCATCAGGGCGTGTTCGTGCGAGGTGAACTGGTACGGCATGTGTGATGCTGTCGTCCCCGTACGGTAAAACTTCGGTTTGGGGCCCAGGAAGTTTGGGCCGCCGATTTCCAGGATCTGTCTGCCCATGGCGACGAAGAAGCGGGCGAGGTCATCGCGGGGGAGCAGGCGCGGTTGGTTTGGACTGGCGCTCGCATTTCGTTGCTCCTCGGCCAGGATTCGGATTCCAGACACAGCGTGGTTGCACGCCTCGTGATATTGCCCCTGAAGGCTCTCGAAGGCAGAGAACAGAGCGCAGAGGACCAGGGCGCGGTCGAGATTCTGATCCAGCTGGGCATAGTTGAATCGCACTACCTCCCGCATCGCCTTTCCGTAGTGGTTCAGTGCAAAGTCGACGCTTCGCGCGGGAGAGAAATGATCGACCCCTGAATAGTGCTCGTGCATACTGCTCAGGGCAATGAGAGCGTGTCTGACAGACCCATCTTCTCTTGCGAGTGGCAGGATGGTCTCTAGCCAGAAGTCCGGCTGGAAGGGACCGGCAAGCTCCAACGCAGTCCGGTCCTGGTAGTAGCTGAAGGCCCGTCGCTCGGACCAATCGAGGTTTGGCTGCTCCGACAAGACAGGCGATGGATTGCGTGGGGTGTACACGACGAATTTCACGGGTTCGCTCCCTCGACCCGAGCTCGGATCGTTGGCGTATCCTTCACATGATTTCCCAGCCTTGACACAGCGGTTGCAGCTGGGTCGCGTCTCGTCGCATTTTACTCGTCGACGTCTGGCCGGCGGCGTTAGAGAGATGTCATAGCTGCAGGAACTGGCTAGCTAGGGTACAGGGCTAGAACTGGACTTACTTGCAGGTGATGCAACCAGTTCGGACTTTTGTTTTTCCAATCCTGATCATGATTTCGAAGACTTTGGGCCCTTTGTCTTCATGGCTCGATGAAGGTGTGTCCGAGTCGAGCGTCGCATATGTTATTATAGTCTATCAGCCTGTGTCAGAGGTCAAAGCGTGTCCAAGGCGAACAGACAGACACAGCTGAAGGAAATTCACCAGCCCCTTTGGTCACTGCCTGGAAATCAACGGTCCCGGCCAGACATTTCCTGGACCCCAATGCATCCGCGCAGGCAACCGAGTTTGCACTGTGTTGACGGGCTGTCAGAGTTCGGTAGCGCCACATGCGGCTAGAGGTGCCAGGTCTGAGTGAAGGGACACTCCTCGAGAGTGGCAGAGCAACAGCAAGGGACGATGTCGAGAGTGGACCGGTGCCTGAGGGAGCAGACGACACATGGACGCTAGTGTTCCAAACCAGGCCACCAACGCTAGTCAGGAAAGGTTAGACGATACGAGGAGGCTTCTGACCAATGACCGTTCGCACATCCTAGCCTTGCGCATCAAGCGGCCCCCAAACTACCCCCTCGGTCAATTCATGCTACCGCCCCTCGCGGCCCTCTTACCAAGTCGTATTGAACTTCGCCCACATCACTATCACCTTTGTCATCAAATGTCGCCAACAGCTGGCCAACGGGCTGGTGGACGAGCTCGTAAGAGCTAGACTCATTCATGCCCTGGCCTTTGACAGTGGAAACATACCTCGTACTGGCTTCTGAAACCCTGCATAGAACTGAGCCACACGATGTTGTCTGATACCGACCGCAGACGAGTACCACTGATCAATTTCCAGGCAGCCATGTTCAGCAGTCCAACATCCCAGGTGAGGGTCTATATCTATATCAACCATGGATGATTCCATTGAAACCGTTCGTTGTATCCTTCCCTTCAACCTTGGAGGACATTCCCAACCCTACCTTGCAGAGAAATACTACCTCGTCACGCCTACGCGCAGTGGTTCTTCAATTCACACTCAAGCAGCACTACTTATCTCCAAGAGAACTCCTCTAGGGAATTCCATACAGGGAGGAATCTCTGAGGCGAAATGCCCAAGATCGTGTGCCACGCAGGCACAGGACCCGACGACAACTGGGCGTACTGTCCATCCTTCGCAGCCGCGATTCTGTTCACGGTCCTCTTCGGCATCACGACCTGCGCGCACATTGTCCAGGCTGTCATCTACCGCAAGCCCTTCGCCATGGTCCTCATCATGGGCGCCCTGTGGGAAACGGGCGGCTACGTCGCGCGCATCTTGTCGATCGAGAACCAGCTGTCCAGCGGCATCTACACGGCGCAGCTCCTGCTGATCCTGCTCGCGCCGCTTTGGATCAACGCGTACATCTACATGCTGCTGGGGCGGATGATCCACTTCTTCCTACCCGAGGGCAATGACCGCGTGTTCCGCGTCCGGGCCCGCGCCATCACGCGCATGTTCGTCGCCTTTGACATCACGGCCTTCCTGATCCAGGCGACCGGCGGCACCATGACGGGGCCGGGGGTGAGTGCCTCGGTCCAGCAGACGGGACTGAACATCTACACCAGCGGCGTGGGCGTGCAGTTGTTCTTCCTCGTCATCTTCGTCGCCCTGGCGATCAGGTTCCAGCGCAAGGTCAAGCACCTCAAGCAATACAGGCAGCGTCTCGTCTCGTCACGGCCTGCTTCCTACACCACCGACACCGAAGCACAATACCAATCTGTCCTTCTGCGTCCGTTGCCCTTGCGGACCGACTCCCCCAGCCCTACAACGACACCAGAAGACCTCGACATACCCGACCTCGACCTCGCCACGCCCCTCCTCCGTCTTCTCTACATCACCCTCGCGCTCATCATCCTCCGCAACATCTACCGCCTCGTCGAGTTCGGCACGGGCATAGACTCCCCGACCGTGACGCACGAGTGGTTCGCGTACGTCTTCGACGGCGTGCCCATGTTCTTCGCCCTCTTGGTCCTGAACGTCTTCAACCCGGGAAAATTCCTTCAGGGTTCCCGGAGCGATTTCTCCGAGGAGGACAAGGCGAGGAAGCGGGAGAAGAGGGCGAAAAAGGAGAGGAAGAAGGACGACAAGAGGGCGGAAAAGGAGATGAAGCGGATGGCCAAGGTGGCGAAGAGGGATGCGAAGAATGGTGGCGGCGGAGCTGCGTACGAGGCCTTGGGGTGAAGAATTTCCAGTGAAATGGAGAATTAGCATCTCCTCGGCGTCCTCTATAGACTTGTTAGCATCTTGAGTGAGAGTCGAGGAACGGTCAAAGGAAAATGGTTTTTTATATTGGATAATTTTGTGCATACAATAGATGGGTGATAGACCGAATCAATGCGCCAAAACCAGCGCCCCCTACACCACTGACGAGATCGACCTGGACCAATTGGTCAGGGCGAGAACAACAAAAACCGGTGTCTGATTCTCTCCAATGCCCGAACGCTATAGCCTTAATCTGTACCACCTGTGCCATCACTTAGGACTTGGTTTATCCCATTGAGATATGTACCAATGCCTCTTCTTGTAGTTGTCGGCATAGCCGGGGATTGATTTCGACATGGCAACATCCCATCCCTTGAAAGCATCTTCGTAGCTGGAAAGCAACATCTTCTCTGAACGTAGAGGCTTGTTCACTTGACAATGAACGATCCCAGTACGTCCTGGCCGTCGGTTGATGCGCCCTTGCAAGCTGGCCAGAAGTCCTCCATCCGCTCGGCATTGCTTTTTCTTCATTGTGGCAACGTTCGTGCGTGATTGTTTTCGCTGTGCAATGGCTCGTGCAGCGGCCCATTTTTGCAAGCGAGCTTCTACGTTAGGAGCACCCGGGCCATACAACGGGCGAGTCTCGAACATCGGAGCCTCGTCTCCGCTCCCAGAAATTGCCCTTGTGAATTTGACAACCTCCACGTTTTGACTAGAGTTCGCCGCAAGTGAGCAGAGCGCGGCGATTCGTTTATCATTAGAAACATCTGGATGACGATAGCCATGGTGCACCGTGCAGACAGTGTTGGGGTTCCAGAGGTCTTGTCGGATGACTTCCCGTAATCGTTGTGGTATAGGGGACTGGCCAGGGTGAGACTTTGGGGTTGAGGCACGAGGTTTGTGGCTCTTATTATCCTTGACACATGCCAACAAGTTTGATTTCTCTTCAACCTGACAGGTTCCTTCAAAAAATCCGGAATCACTTCGCTTGAGGGGAGAGTGCCTGAGGGTAGATTCGGAAAAACAATGCCCCGGATCGATCTCGTAGGGAAATGCTGTGGGCGACGAGATCGGTTCCAGTTCAAGATTTTGAGCCTTGCGAAACCGTGTTGTAGAGAGATGAGAGTCCAACATCGTGGTTTTGATAGCTTTGCTGATGCAGTGAGATCAGGTCAGTCAAACGAAGGGTTGTTGGTCTCAGGTGAAGCTGTGTCGCGAGGGTAACGATAACACCGAAAATGAGCGGAAAATCAACAATAAGTTCAATGTAGATGGTCGTTTCGATGATTTGGGCAGGCTCAAATCACTTCATGAGATGAATTCGCGCCTCAATTGATGTGAGCTGTCGATGATTTCTCTTCAGGCAACCACGCTCTGGGCTGTCTGCACGGACGGGAGGTGAAACCCCAAAATGCAGACGTACCTTCCTTCCGAGAGTTGTTGGATCAAGTCATCTTCGCAAGAAGCTGAAAGAAGCGCTGTTGACTTGTTGCTGAAAAAGTTGTTCATTAGGTCTGGAGCTATCAAGCTGGAAGGCCGCAAAGTAAGACCCCCTTCTACCGAACGCCGTTGCTGCCCACGTGACAATGACCCTAACCCATGTTAGAACACGCTGATGTAGTTTCCTATCCTCTCCTTTTGATTTTGGGCGATGCATTCGGCAATCCAGGTGATGTTTCGGATTTCCTGCCGGAGGGTCAGCAGCTGTGTCTTTCGCAACGAGGGAGCGCTCACCTGTTCCCGTAGCTTGACCCATGCATATATAACTGCATGGGTAAACTGTCTAGTGAACACCATCTTGGAGAGTTCCATCTCCTTCTGGTAGAACATGTCCTCTAGGGACTTGGATTCACTGCCCGCGCCTCCAGCCATGTTCCCGGCGCCCACGCCGCTGCTTTGGTTGAATCCGACTTCATCAAAAAATCGCTTGTAGTCACCCACACCGCTGACTGCAAGCCCAACACCTTCCAGGTCGTCCGCTCTCGAGAGCATAAGCATCCCTTCTGGGTACAATTTTCCGAATTCGGGGTAGAGCTTCTTCCTCTGGTCCTTGGTCAGCTCGGTTCCGAAAGAGTTGATGGTGATGTTGATAGCTCGTCGATCGGCTTCGAATTCGAGGATTTCTGACATGATTTCTCCCGTGGGAGTCATGGCCATCTCGGGGTCCGTGTTTACGAAACGGTAGAAGTCCTCCAGATAGTTTTTGTACAAGGTGTTCCGCACAATCTCGATGTTGAGCTCATCCAGATCTTGATGGCTCAAACTTCCTTTGAAATATGGTGCCAGGGGAGTTTCGATAAGGACCGAGTTATACAGTTCCTCGATATTGGTGGCCACGCAAAGAACTGGCATTGTCTCGAACCAACCCAACGGATGACATCTCTCCAGTAGTTCTTTAGTATCCCTTTCGTGCAAAGTCCCGGTAATGAGGAGTGCCACATTGTCAATCATGTACGAGTATGTAAGGTATTCCATGAATTTTGTCAACGATCCCGTCGCCTGTCCTTGGAGATATCTGAAGTCGGCGACAAGCTTCTCTGTGGTCTTGCTTGCCAGGGCCGACGTGGAGGGGTTTGGAGGAAGGTTTGAGAGCGCCTCGCCGTATGCAGGACCGAGCTGGGTCTTGACGTCTTCGATCGTTTCGCATTGCGTGAGCTGCACTTTGTTAGTGAAGTGTCCTAACGCGGTGCAGTGAACACATACATTGCCATAGTTCGTGCTCGTAAGTAGCGCATTGCGGTAGCCACGAACTATACCCTCCAAATAGCCACCGTTGACGTTGAACAAAAGGCCTGAGTCGCAAATTAGCTGTGAAATTCTGGAGAGTAGAGGATGCCCACCTTCCATGGTCCGAAATACCAAGCCTCAACGACTTAAATGAGCGGCAAGGAATTATAAAGCTGCAGTCGAACGAGAGAGCTCTGAAAGTAAAGGCAGCTTGCAATGTTGTAGTAAAGACGACGTCGATGAACAGGCAGGCGAATAGATCTACCGGGCATGAGGTCGGAATTGGGAGCTGCGCAGTTGCCGCTTTACCATCTTGGCTCTGTCCACTGCACAAATTTCATGCCGCTTTTAATACATGAACCTCCTCGACTCTTCATCGCTCAATTTCTTCTTTGATGTTGAAATGGTATAACCAACTACAAATTTGGTGAGGACTGTAGTGCCTTATGATTCTCTTCGCTGTTTCCTCTACCACCGTCAAAGATGCTACAATTTAGTTCCTTAAGCTCTTCGAATTTCCGTGCAACGCAAAACTGTTTCTGCAATAGAACATAAGTAACAAGTACACTTATTTTGACACCATATCCCATGATGCAGACCAAAACAGTCCAAGCGTCCACTTGATCTCACGTACTGGCAGCATCCTCCAGAATCACATCCGCTGCCTTCTCACTAATCATATACGTGGGCAGCACGATATAGAATCCCGGGATTTTGGGAAAGACACTCGCATCGACCACTCTCAACCCGTCAACACCTCGAACACGGAATTGAGAATCTAGGACCGCCATCTCGTCGTCATCAGCGCCGATAGGACAGGTGCAGCTCGCATGATGTCCCCAGGCTTCTTTCTTTATCCAGTCCTTCATCTGGGCCTCGGTCGTGGCATTATTCCCCGGCCAAACCTCCTTAAACGTGCCCTGCAGCGGTATATAGTCTTGGAACATCTTGCGCGACAACTCCATGCCCTCGTATGTGGCTTGCAAGTCCTTTTCGTCGGCGTCGTTGGTAGTGACCCCTGTGTCGAAGTAATTGAAGTTGATGACGGGCGTGTCGCGGGGATCGGTAGAACGCAGGGTGATAGTCCCGGCGTTGTTTCGCGAATGCGCCTTGAGAATGATCCAGGCCCAGTGGTGTGCGTCTTTCAGTGACTCATTCGAATATCCGGGATGGTAGCCTGTGAAGAATGCGGGAGCACCAGAAATCAAGAGATCGGGATCCCCATCCGCAACAGACGACTTTTTGATCACAGCAATTGCAATACCGTTGGTCGCGTATGTGCCTTTGAGCGAGGGACCTGGTTGAGTTTGCCATTGCTCCAAGCATGGGTCAGGTTCAGTGCGCAGAAAGGTACAGTCCTTGGTGATGGCAAAGTCGGTGTTGCTGTCTCCCACAAGCGTTGCTTCATAGCGGTCCTGCAAGTTGGTTCCCACACCCGGTAGGTCGACAACCACGGGAATGCCGAACCTGGAAAGCTCAGAAGCAGGTCCAATACCAGACAACTTAAGCAATTGCGGCGAGTTGAACGCACCACCAGAGATGATCACCTCCCGACTCGCATTGACGCTACCTGGGGTGCCACCCGCTGCTGAGCCTGCGCGAGGGTCGGCGCGATACAGACTTTGTCCTTCTAGATAGTCGACGCCAATGGCCTTGGGCTTGGATCCAGAAGTGTCAAACCGGACTTTTGTCACCAAGGTGTTGAGCTTGACGTCGAGATGGTACTTGCGCGATCCGTCTGCGTTGACGGCGTTTGCGGTGTCGAGGATAAAGTCGCGCGGACCATTGCGTTTCTTTTCCACCTCGGTGACTGCAATTGGGACCTGGTATAGGCCCTCCTGAGAGTCCCGGCCGGGAACACCGGCATTGATGTCTCTGAGCAAGACTTCTCCCAACCCAGCCACCGTGTTGAGCACCATCCCGAGCAGACCCTTACCCATTGCCGTCCCAGCCGCGATGATGAGCGACAACAGTTTCTGGTCCTCGACTGCCAGCGACAACTCCGTGAGACTGGTCTCGTACCAACCATCAAACCCGTGGCCGACGACACTGTTAGGGAGGTACCTGCACCTTTCCAGGCGCTCAAAGTATTGGCGCATATTCCCGGCACTCCAGGAACTGTCACCCGTGATTGACGCGATATTATTCCAGTCGCTCTCGTGTGGATAGATGGTGATCATTGCGTTATGCGCCGAGCACCCTCCCAGGGTTCCTGTGCGCGGGTACCAGATCCCCAGGGGAGTCGAGCCAGATGGGGGACTGCTCCCGACATACTCGTCTCCCGAGGGAGTCTTCCAGACCATTTTGGAATCCTGTTCCTGCCGCGCAAGGTCCTGGTAGTGGTTGACAAAGTAATCCCACCGCATGGGCGTGAACTCTGTGGCCTGGAGCTGCAAAGCCGGCACCTGCTGCCACGTTGCCTCGCCTTGGTCGTCTCCCGCCTCGATCAGGAGGACTCTATACCCAGCAATCGCCAGCCGCGAAGCCAGTGGACCGCCTCCAGGGCCGCTGCCGACGACGACATAATCATATGCGGTAGGGTCTGTGGTGGTATTGCCCGCTCGAATCGTCTGTGTTATATTGTTGTCGTCGCGTCTGTGAAATTTATTATGTGAATGTCTATGTGCCGATGTTCTGGAGGAGTTGTTAGCCAGTCAGGTCACCCTCCCACGTCCTGGTGCAAGAAAAATGCTATGATGGTAATACTCACAGAGCCGACACCGTCGTGCTACCCAACAGGGTTATTAAAGCCAACGTCGCCCTCATGGCCCCAGAGCATTAAACCGCGTCTCAGATGGAAAAAAAGTAAAGACTCCAAACTAATCAAACGAAAGGCTTGGGTGGTTCAACTCCCATACATCACCTGAAGTGATTGCTGGGGCGTTATGATGTCCTCTGTTTATCTTATAGTAGTATATATGTAAGGTGTCTGCATGCATACATGCATACATGCATTCACGCATGGGCACAAGTCCACCATGGCCTCTCCCTTTTCTCCCTCATTGTTCGTCGTACGTGTACCTCGTATCACATCCCATCATCCTGAGGAGGCGGTGGGAAAATGGGAAGATTGGGAAATTGGGATCGTCAATTGGCTCCTCCTGGGATCTTCTCGCACGGAGAGTTGGTCGAACGAACTGCCCGAGGCCAGGCGACAGGGACCACAGACACCACAGGGGAAGCGACCAAAAAGCTCTGCACCTCCCTACAGGACCTACCTAGGCACGTGCTAAGTAAGACAAGTGTGCCAAAGCTAGGTTGAAAGGCTTGTTTAAAGCCATGGCTCGCTCCATCAACGGTGGGAATAGCCGGGCGGGCAGGTATGGATTTCGGCGAGCCACTTCGCAATATGCCCTACGTGCTTACCTATAACCCACTACCCGCCTACCAGCCTATACCTCGGTAAGTAGTCGTACCCAAGGGAGTCCAGATGGTGCCGAGTAGGTAGAGCGAGTACTCCGCAGTGTACGTCGTAGGTCTGTAGGGGCCAGTCGCTTCCAAGGTAAGTACCTAGCAAGAAATCCCAGGACACCCTGAAGCGACACTAATTACCCATACGTTCGGAGGCTATGTAGGTACGCAGTACAAAGTAGGTACCTGGGGCAGGAAACTCGCCGGCCAAATTGAGACGCAATGTGCTCCATACAGGGACGGATGGAGTAGCAAGCAAGGCTGAGAGTCACCAAAGCGGACGGGCTGAATGCGGGCCCCTTTGCTTCATTTCTCCTCCCTCTCTCTATGTAGGTAGAGCACTGGAGTCTGGGTCCACTTATAGCTCGTAGTTACCTTTAGGTGCCGGCCGTTGGACGATCCCGCTGTGGGTACATAATATTCCGGGGCTTTCCAAAAGACTAGCCTGCTAGCGGTGAGTGACGGCTGTTACAGGATTCAACTCATAACATGTAGGTACGAGTAAGGGGTGTCAGGCTAGTGAGGCTGCGCGGGATCATTTACCCTCGTAGCTTGCGTGCAACACAGTTCCTGGGGAGGTGGTTGCACAGCTCGTCGTTCGACAGAAGAAGGCGGAGGACATGGCGGTCAGGGTCTGAAGCGTGGCTGGAAGTATCTATCTGGAAGTATTGTTACTGCGGAGGAATTCCTGTGCCTGACAAGTCGATACCCTCGCGCAGGTCTTGCTGTAGATTATGAACCCTCGCTATTCGATACGAGAATGGCCAAGTCAAGTCATACTTAATCATCACATTTTCTACACAAGCGTCGTGAGGGACGCACCTATCTCCTCAAGTATTCTTGTGTCCAAGAGTGTGTACCCGATGTATGCTTATACAATACCTGTAGACAAGTCCATGATCTAGTGGGAGGAACAAATCTAGCATGCCGTCCCCGGCGCAGCGCCGACTCGCTCCTCCTTGACACTCTCCAGGTCAACCAGACGGACAAAATCGTTGCCCCCATCCTTGTCGTCCCTCCGCCTGTCAAACTGTAACCCCGGAGTGCGAGCTCCGCTTCGACTACCCGAGACAACACCGCTCGCCTTGCTCTTGCCCTGGACTGTGCCACTGAGGATCTGGGGAAAGTAGTACTTGAATAACGAGTACATGGCAGGCATGCAGGCGCAGATGACGCCCACGTCCATCTCGATGCACGACCAATAGCCGAAAGCCGTGGTATCCCACGTCAGGTTCTGGGATCTGGCGAACATGAAGAGCGTGTCGAGTCGGAGGGCGCTGACGATGATGACACTGGAAGAGGGTGGGTTAGAGGTTGCTTTATCATAGGCTGAGAGAACATACCATGCTCCCACGCTCAACATGATCATGATCTGTAACTTCTTCTTCCAGTGCAGGTTGAGCTTCATCACAAGCCGCAGCGGCATGACGAGGATGACAACGTCCAGCACGATGTTGACAGCTGCGGCAGCCCACGCCTGTGCGTTCTCGTTGTTGCATCGGCCCTCGTGCTCGCCATCCCACGACGTCCACGCCAGCGACACCGGCTCACACTGACAGGCCGACACAATGACGAAGATCACCATGTATGCAATCGTCAGGGCCATGGTCCCAAAGGCCACACGTCGAAACTGTTTTTCGGGAAAGACTCGAAGGTAGAAGCAGATGATTGCCACCTTGGTCAGGGATATTATGATGATGTAGAGGATTTCGTCAATAAAGTATACCTGGCTCATTTATCAGTGCGTTTGTCCCACTGTTTGAAGTCGTTGACATACTTTTAGAATAAGCGTAATGTCGTCAAATGGCACCGTCCAGATGTCTTTGCCATAGCCGTGACTGGCAACTGCAAAATCGTCAGCCTACATCTCGAGTGGGAGAGTCGCTGTGACATACGAACTACTGACAGCGCCGAGAAAGGAACAAGGAGAAGCTGTCACCAGAGTCAGCATTAAGTCCCCGGGGCAGAGATGTCCATTCAATTCCTACCATTGCAATGCTAATGGTGATGTCGTCGTAGCCAATCCTTGCCGCTGGAACAATGATTTTGGCAAATATCCGAACCGCGTAGATGACCAGGGCTACGGCGCCGCCTCCTGCTCCAAATCCAGAGATGAGACTGCTTCGGTCACGGACTGGGGCACCGCAGGCCGTCAAGGAGACATTCTTGGTGGCTTTTCAATTGTCAGCGTGCGGTGTGCCATTGGGTACTCGGTTTGCGTACTTAGTTGTTCTTTAATCGTACAGTTCATGGCAACGCAGATCGTGATGGTCTCTGCCAGTTGCTGGTTCGTGCAGATGCATGCTTGGTCAGTGGCCGAGCAGTTTGACTGAGCAATTCCCGCCAGAGTACAGTCAAGCTGGACGTGTCAGCACCGACAGGACCAGGGAGGCGGTGTACTTACACCACATTTGGGATAAAGGGCTGCTGCAGATTCCAGGTCGGCTCTGACAACAGCCAGCAAGGTGGCGGTGATTAGGAAGAATATGGCCGTGAACGATCTCATTGTCATAAAGTGGTGGTCATAAAGTGATGTCTCGAGCGTAAACAGTGTCTTCTTTCAGGCGTGAGAAGACTGACGAGAGAATAATAACAGTGCAGGCATGATATGACTCGACTGTTAAGAGGTTGAGGGGTTGTTTAACCCCAGGGGGAACTGGTTGACTCTCCTCGAAGTCTTCCGCTCTTGTTCGCTCTGAGTCCAGTCTCGAGCAGATCCAGGAGTACTAGCAATGTGGTTCCTCGAGCTATGGAGAGCCCACCAGGGAGATACAAGAGTAGGACATTGAAGAAATGGTCGTCGTTGAAGCGGTGGAGAACCGGAGTGACAGTGAAATATGCGGTCCACCACTTTGGAAAGTTCGAGTATAGAACAAACGCACAGATACCAAAGTAGTGAGAGTATCTGGGGAAGATCAACAGTCAGAATAGAGCAGGGAGGACGTATCTGTGACTAGGATGGAATACATGGGCAACACTTGGGCCTCGTGGGCTCTTCCCCGTTGTTAGACCTTTTCGAGATCTGCACGCTGGGCCTTGACTCTGCAATCAAAACGAGACCCAGGTAAGATGGCACGGGTGGGTATAACATTCTATGTGTTCTATCGCAAATCCCGAGCATCCTGGGCTGGTGATCTACACACACAACACATAAGACGAGATGAGTCCCGGGGGTCCAAAGTCACCTCTTGGTATATTCCTTTACTAACAAGAACCCAGCTTTCGAGGATCTTCCTTGTCGACCAAAGCCCAATCCCGACTCCACTTTCAGCCCCTGGTTAATCCCGTTAAAAACTCGACGACTCGTCGTACTAGGATATGCCTGCATCCGCGAGGCAGAGCGGATGAATTCCCCAGCCTCGCGGGTCGCCTCCTTTCCCCGCTTCCCACATTCTGGATGCCCAGGACCTTGGAACCAGTCAAGCATTAGTAGGGATCTGCCTTGCAAGACGAGTTCTGAGTGCTTAGTGCGCAGTGCTTGTAGGTAGGCTAAGCTTCCTTCTCTAAGGACTGAGATCATTACGAGTACGAACAGCATGTGGTCTATCCGTACCCAAGCAGGAGAGAAGTATTCGATCCTTCTGACGAGTCATGGCACTGTTCAGGGTCCAGGGGCTGAAAGTAGGATGCTTGGAGGGGATTTTGTCTCTGAATATCTCAATCGTTGGTAGAGCGACGTCGCCATGGGTCACATACATATACCAACAGAAATCCACAATCAATCAAGGCTTGTACCGAATCCCGAATACATCCACTACGAGTAAACTTCTTCCGCCTGTCTACTCGTATGGAGTACTCAGTACAGTATGTACCCAATGACTTCCCAGGGGCCCAAGTTCAGACTCGTCCATTGACCAACATCAAGAGTGCTGCATCCCCGACAAACGGTGTCTACCTGACCCACCAGCTGAGCCGTTAAGGAACGTGGAGACGGATCCATGCATTCGCCACAGTCCACGAATAGTTGGGGCCTGGCTAGTGACCATGGTGGCACGATAGTATGCATTTTTGGCCCCTTTTTCCCACATTCTCGATCCCACAATAGGAACCAGTCGATAACAAATCCGGCGTCGCAATACCTGCAAAGAGTCAGCCTCCCCCCGGTAGTCTGTACGCATCCGGAGTCTGAACTCCTCCAGGAAGCTTGTCACGCTTGTCTCCCAACCCACTTCTGACCTCGCTGGCCTCTTTTCCATTGACGATCGTCCGTGCTCCGCGAAATGACGCGACAGTATGGATCTACATCCCAATCAGAATCAGAGTCAGTCGTGCAAATGTCGATCTTCAACGGGCTTCGACCACAAACTCGTCGACATAGAATAATGTCTTTGATCGGTTGAACATCACCCTCGCCCTCTGTTCAGTCCAGCAGCATTTGGCAATACTCACCTCAGTCACTCTTTTGATACATCTGCGAGCCATCTCGGTGGTGCTGTCATTCGTTTCTTTCTTCTTCTTGGTTGGTGGAGATGAAGTTGTTGCTATCAGCTTGTACGGCACTGCTGGAGATCTGTGTGCCTTGCCTGGCGTTTCCCACGGCTTCCAATGTTGCACTTCTCGCCAGAGCAGGAGGTATTGATATCTCGGAGGACTTGACATTCGAGGACATTGTGCGCCAAGTACAGCATCAACGAGAGAAGAGACTCCTGGTCAACCCCCTAGATGCCCCGATTCAAGGTAACATAAGACAACTCGAGTCAGCTGGACTGCCTCGTGAGAATATGGACTGACACTCCAACAAGTCGACGGCGAACATGAATGGCAGGCGCCGAGCTCGAGCGCGCAGAGGGGACCCTGTCCTGGGCTCAATGCGTTGGCTAATCATGGCTATATCGATCGGTCTGGAATTGCAAAAGTAGGTCATTCCCCAGGAATATGGTTGTTGTAGGTCTGATGCCGTGGATGTTAGTTTCCCGATATTATAGGCGCCACAAACGAGAGTGAGTCGTTCGCCAAGTTATCGCCACAGCAAAGGTGTTGACGATGAAACAAGTATACGGAATGGGCGTCGGACTCTCGACCATTCTCGCCGTCTTCGGTACGACCTCACATTCATTCCACACGCAGAGGTATCGGCTAAGTCTTCACAGGCACCGTCTGGACCGGTAACCCACTCTCCTTGAGTCCAGGTTTCTCTATCGATACAGCATCTCCGCAGACTCAGAATCTCCTCGGAAATCTGCTGGGTCTCCTCGGTGAACCACAGGGGATCGGACGGTCGCACAACCTGATCGAGACAGACGCTTCGATGACTCGCAACGATCTCTATGTCACCGGTGACGCTTCCACCATGGACATGGGTCGATTTCTTCAACTTTACAACCGTGCCGGCAACGATACAGACGTTATCTCGACGGAAAATGTGATGCAGCACTCCATCGACATGCTCAACGAGTGCATCTCCACTAACCCGTATTGCTGGTATGGACCCTGGACGGGCGCCATTGTTCGTAATGCTGGGCCGGCTCTTGCTCTTCGCTTGCTTTCGAATCACTCGGCAGAAAACCCGGGAGGTGTCATGAGTAAGTAATCAGACCGCGGCTTGTTCGAGGGCACTGTTGACTGTTGGGCCAGCCAAACAGGTGTTGAAGTCTTTCTGGGGCGTGGTCGACAACGACGACGGTTCGCTCCAGTACAAGCGCGGATGGGAACGCATCCCCAACAACTGGTATAAAGCCCCCGTCGACTACGACGTGGTGCAGCTCAACCTGGACCTGGTGGACGCGTTCGTCAAGTATCCCCAGCTCGCGTCGATCGGCGGGAACACCGGCACCGTCAACTCCTTCACGCCGCTGGACATCAGCGACCTGACCGGCGGCGTGCTGAACGCCGAAACGCTGCTGCAGGGGAACAACCTGCTCTGCTTCGCGCTGCAGATCGTCGACACCGTCTCGCCAGACTCGCTGTCCCCACTGTACTCGACCCTGGCGGTGCCCTTGAAACTGCTCACGGATGCGCTTGGCTCGGCTCTGGATCCTCTGACGTGTCCGCCCCTGGGTGATCTGACATATGGGGGCCAGCCGATCTGGGAGTCGCTGACAAAGATATTTGCGGGCCCTGGCCGTGCCGGAGCTCCTCTCTGAGGGAGAGACCCAGGCATGAAAGCTGTGCTGCCAGGAGAAGAGGAGGGGGGGGGGGGACGGGAGAAATGTTACTGTGAACCGATGCCGACCATAATAAATTCAGCCTCGCGGTGCGTCGAACTCGGTCTTTTCACAAATCCCCAGATATCGTTGCTGCATAGCGTTTTCGGGTCTCCCATTCTTCTTGATCTGAATGACCGTGAAACTTCTGAAATGCACACCATCCGTATTTCCTTCACAGATTGCGACCTGAACGCGGATGTGGAAATCTCCGGTGGTTGTTTCAACATGTCCCATCTCATCCCATTCCATCCCGTAGGATTCTAGCAGACCGACCAAGACGTGCGGAACCGGGAAATAACTGTCAGTCTTTACGGAGCTGCGACGCATATTCTGTACGAGTCTGTAGGTAGGTACGAGCACGAGTAGGTGGCGAGGTGGCTAGAGGAGACGCGAATGCTTCCTTCGCGCGGCACCAGCGCGATGACGTACGAGTATGGTGGTTGTTCGATCCCCCTGGAGGATGTACTGCACAGTAAGCGGCATGCTCGTACTGGCACATAGAAGTAATAACTCGGGTTTATCATACTTGTATGACACTCATGAGTCACGCCTGGTGGTTCTCAAACGGTTCCAGCTGGTCTGAACACTACAAAAATGATGATAGTGGGCAATGGCTAAACAAAGCCGAGACTCCTACTTTCATATTATTTGATCCAGGGAAGAAGAAGACTTTGCGGGTGGATTTTGTAGCTGTGTCTATGATAGCTTTCAGGCCTAGCAGTACCACGCAGAAATCTCAAGCCCTATGCCGTTATGGACAGGTCGGAGTCTTGATGTCTCAGCGGGGCCATGTCACAAACCAAAGGTGCGCCGGTATCAGCACTCGAAAACAGGTCCTCGAGAGTTGACCTCACCTGGACACCAAGCTCTCAATGCTGATCCTCCTCTCTCTCTGTGGAGTAGCACTCGGACGCAGAGGATCGAGATGGCCGAACCAAGTATCCCATCGCTCCCAATCTATGGCATCGTCATTGGGAGTGCCAAGCGCGTAATCCTGGGCCAAAATGGCGTCGGTATACTGGCTGAGCATATCTCCAGCACCGTCTGTGGAACTTGTCTTTCCCTCGTCTCGAGCGTCGGTTCCGAGCCAGAACGCATCATCGTCACCCCGGGCGTGTCCTTCAAAGGCACTGACCTGCCTATTGGGAAGCAGGTTTTGCTGCGACTGGGACACGAATGGGGTGTCTTTGGACGCAGAATCCATGTCTGGTGGTGTTGGGTTGTCATCGGTCATGCTCGATTGTGGGCGGCTCAATGGCACTCGCGCCCAAGTTTTCATGGCAGCTTCTTCTCTCCTTGCTTTGGCGGCCTGTCGCTGATCGCGCAGCCTTGTTATGTATTCCGGCGGAGGAGGTACAAACCCTTTCTGTCTCTTCAAAGCGTCCTCTCGAGCGGCAAAGGCTTTCAGACAGAGATTTCCCACCGCTGCGACGATGGGTCTGTCGATGCTCAACAAAATCCCGAGATTGTTCTCAAACAAGGTGTCGATGAGGAACCAGGCACTTTGAGAGTCTACGTGAAGGGGCTCTGTTCGGAGTGTGTCCAAGACATGGATAACAGCGTGCCATTGAATGAAGTAGGGTACGTGCCACGCAAAGCGCCGCAGATGAGGGTCGGTCTGCATCATGTTATACTGCTCCAGCAGTCGAACGACAGTGTCCCAGACAAAGCGCCGCTCCGATGCTGGGACACTGTCTTGGTAGGCCCATCGGCGCGGATGATGAGCCATAAAGCGGACAAGGTTTGTTGCTGTCCGGCCACCGACTAAGGCCATGAGTTGTAGGGGTTGAGATGGATCGCAAAACCGCAGGTGCTTGGTCTCCAATATATCTTCTACTCCCTTGATGAAGTCGTCCTTGCGCTCCAAGTCGTCGATGGCGGGATACTCGTCCGATGTAAACGCGACTTTGCGGAGTTTGGCCATCTTGGCTGTTTGTCCGGCAGCAAAGGTGGCCATGGTGGACCTGACCATACACCATATCATCTCAGTCGGTTTCGTTGACTCGACAGGCGCCTGCGACATTGTGGGATTCAGATCGCTGTCATCGACATTCGCGGGCATCTTAGGGGTGGTGTCGTTGACTTCAAAGTCTCGAAACTTGGCCTGGCCACTTAGCTCTGCTGCGCGGAAGTCGTGCGTCCTGAGCTGCCACCATATGCGTCGACGGATTTCAGTTTCAAAGGGTGGTAACCCAAGTAGTGTGCCATCGAGACTCAATCCCATTCCTTCTGCAACACGAAGGGCAACTCCTGTGAGGCTCCACACCGCGCGCGGTTCGTGGTCGTCTCGGATCGAGAGAAGGTGAAGGACCAGTGCCTGTAATACCACAATGCTCGTGCTGCTCATGAACTTTGCACGAAACAAGGCCCTTTTCGTAGCCTCCGCGTAACAGGAACGCAAGGCTGCCCGGCTTTCGCCCAATATCTCACTGCATTCAGCTTCCGTAAGAGACAAGGTAGCAATGCTATAGATGGCAAACATGAGGGCTTCGAAGCCTTTTGGAATGTGGTCGATATTGTTAGCTGCCTTCTCTATCGCAAACTGCAAGCTAGGCACATGGACTATCTTCGTCAGAGGATTGACGTTTCTGACGAAAATTCGCCATAACTTATCAATGTGCTGGGGAGATGGGTGTGAAGATACAATAGCCGGTGCATTGCAGCCCAGGACATAAGAAAAATCGTCTTGTGGCGACTGGCCTCCACAGGAACCATCAATTAAATCATCTTCAAGTTCGTGTTCTGTTTCCTGGATCTGACTCTCCTGTAAGTCTCTGTAAATAGGCCAAGGCAAGCGAGTCTGCAACGCCCACAAAATCCCATCCCCACGTACCTCTTGTGCCACTCGCGACCACAAGCTGCTATGGGACTCTCAGCCTCGTGCATGGACTCGTAAACTGGAGTTTGTTGCTTACTTGTGCACAAGTTTCGTGCCCCCTTGCTCATGCAATAGCTCGGGCTCGAAAAGTGTTCTTTGTCCTGCGGAAACGGTAAATCCTGGTGTTGTGAGCTGCCCATTGGTCCGAGATACATCCGAGCCACTGGCCGTAGAAGGCTCCTCGCATAGAGAGGGGACGGTGACGTCAACCTGGTTAACGCCGATGCCTTTCTCTCGAAGCAACGCTTTATATTCCCTCATCAAGGCATTAAACTCGTGGACGTTTACCCATTTCCGTGTCGTTTTGAGGGGTTTTGTTCTCGGTGGGGGGAAAATGCACTGCACATTATGTCTGATGCATGTACTACATGGGATTTGCTTATCACATCTGACTTTTCGGTCTGAACATTGGATGCAAGCTGCGGAGCTCGGTCTTGTTGACGGTGTCCTGATTGAAGGATCTGGGGGATTCATTGTCAGTGAATGTAGAAGCGACTGAGAACGAAGCCGCAGTGGATTTGATCACAAGCGAGAGAATATTTCCACGTACCTTGCAAATGGCAATAGACCTTCGTTTCACCAGGAAGATGATTCATGGTGCAGGAAGAAGAATTCCGGGAAAAACACAACGATGAATCATGATTTGGACAATCGGGAAGGTGGGTCCATGAGCTTACTTTCGATTGGTGAACTCGATGACCATGTGGGTCTCGGGGAAACGTGTCGTTGAATCCCCGAGTCCCCAGACTTGCGGCGCCCGAAACGACGTTGATTCTCCCCGAGGAATGCAACTTCTTTTCCTCCCGCTGTGTCTATAACAATTTCAACGACCACGGGGCCGAAGCCAAAGTGTGCGCACCACAGACAGCAAAGGTATAAAGAAGCCATGGCATCTCCTAACATAATGTCCAATACTTCACCCAGACTCGTTCTTCCGCACCACTTCTTCCACTACAGAGACACCACCTGACCATGAGCGAGCTTTACGACGTTGTCATCGCCGGTGCAGGTCCAATCGGTCTCTTCCTAGCCTGCGAACTAGCTCTGGCTGGCACCTCGGTGCTGGTCCTCGAGCGTGATCCTGGCCCTCATTCACCATGGAAGGGTGAGCCTCTGGGCTTGCGTGGCATGAACACGCTTTCACTCGAAAGCTTCCATCGCCGAGGACTCCTCAGCCGTCTTTGTGGACCCAAGGAGCGGCCCTTGTCTTACCAGAAAACCGGAGGCTTCCAGTTCGGCGGCCACTTTGCTGGTATCTCGCTTAACGCCAACAAGTGGGATATGGCTCGGTGGAAATATCACCTTCCCGGACCGACCTTGGTGCCCAGTCCCACGACCATCGAGCGTGTCGAGACCGTACTGCTGGAGCGTGCTGCGCAATTGAATGTGACCATCCTAAGGGATCATGGCGTTACGAGGATTGTGTCCGAGGACAACGCCACAGTCACCGTGGCAGCTGGAAAAGACCAGATCTTTCGTGGCAAGTGGCTCGTGGGATGCGATGGCGGACGCAGCGTGGTTCGCAAGTTGGCCGGGTTCGACTTTGTTGGGACGGAACCCAAATTCACAGGCTACGTGGTTCAGTGCGAGTGGGATCACCCAGAGAGGCTGAAATCGGGATTCCACATTGCAAAGGCCGGATTGTACATCATCAGGGCGCCCGACACTCTGTATATGACGGATTTTGACGGTGGCGCTTTCGAACGCACAGAAGAAGTGGGACAAGAGCACATCCAGAGCGTCTTCGAGCGCGTTTCAGGAATCACAGATGTCAAAATCACAAAGGTCCATCTGGCCTCCACATTTACCGACCGTTGCAAACAAGCCACAAGCTATCGCAAAGGGCGTATCCTCCTAGCAGGTGATGCAGCTCACATCCACGGGCCCCTTGGTGGGCAAGGCATGAACCTGGGGCTGGGCGACGCGGTGAACCTAGGCTGGAAGCTGGCTTCGACGATACGACGAGAATCCCGCTCTGACGGCACTCCAGAAAACCTAGCACTGCTCGACACGTATAAAAGCGAGCGTCACCCTGTTGGAATGCGCGTGCTTGAGTGGACGCGCGCTCAAGCTGTCGTGCTGCAGCCTGATCCCCATGGCCAAGCCGTTCAGGGAATCATTCGCGACCTCATCGACACCACCGACGGGACCAACTTCTTCATGGGGCGCTTCTCGGGCATTTCACAACGGTACAAACTCAGCGATGGCGAGGCTTACGCACACCCGCTCATTGGCTGCAGCGCCCCGGACTTTGAGCTGGTCGACGGCTCAAGATTCGGATCAAAGCTAGAAGACGGCAGGGGAGCCTTGATCGATTTTGAGGATGAAGGGGCATTCAAGAATTTGCTTGTCAATGGAAAATATGACGCTCGAGTATCGTACATGGGTACAAAGGCACAAGATACGCGCGGACTACGCGCCTTGTTGGTCCGACCCGATGGGATTGTTGCTTGGGCTGTTGACGAGCATGAGAACCCAGATATGGACGTCGTCAAGACTGCTCTGGAGCGCTGGTTCGAGTACTAACTTTCAAGCGACCGATAGATCTCCATATATACGATATCAGGAACACTAATCAGCATCCACGACCCTGGTATAGAGCTTTCCGTTGGTTTTTGAGACTTCAGACATTCATTCCATTTACCATTATTCTCTGTTACTCTGCAAAGAACCCACAAACAATGTCACAAACAGCATTATGGGCCCCTGGATAGATCTCCCACTGTGATAGAAATGAGAATGATTATCACCTCTATTCACGACCTTGTGTTTTCAACTCTTCCACATCCCTGATACTGGAGTAGTCAACTCCCTGATTCTGTGAAACTTTAGTACGAGGGGGCGTTCCTTATCTTCTCCCCAGAAAGGTCATATTACCTAAAATATCCAGACACCTCTGACTAAAAAGAGCCAACAACATACGCCATGGCATTACGTGTCTCGACTAGCCAAGCTTCCAACATAGTGGTAAATGACAAGGTTCGAGTGTCATCCACCATTATCATGTACCCGTCCAGTATCGAGCCATCGAAACCCGACAAAATGCCTTGCAACGATCCTGCCGGAGCTCTTTCTCTGGGTCTCGACTTTTCATCTGCGAACTCTATCTGAAATCCACATCTCACGTCAAGATTTATCCGCAAACATATCTTCAGTACAGTCACAATTGTCAGAGGTCTTGTCGGTCTTATTAGACATCGAAGCCATAAGTTATTCTAGGCAACGTGAATCCATGTTCGCACAAGCAACAGAATATCAGATCGTTCGTTCCTCAACGGGCTCCACTGGAAATCTTGCCGGTTCGGAATATGTTGGCAAAGTGTAGCGCTCCTACCACCAGACCATCATGAGTCAGTAACAGGCAGTCTTTACCGATGCAAGCTTCACACAGCAACCGAGGCCAAGAGGCAAATCAAAGAGATACCGATGCGTTGGTAAGTTCCAAAATCTACTTTGCCGATCCACAGATCTAGACTTTGGTTGAAAACCTTCCGACCCATATAACGCTCGTCCACTGCAACCTGCGTGAGCCACAAATGGTCGAACCGGAGAATTCACACGTAGAGGCATGTCACTTTCTCTTGGTGACGCCGAGGTCCTCATGGCTCTGTTGTGGGAGTGGTTGGCCGTGTACGCTCTTCGCCGACGACCCACGGGAATGTCACTGCCACGCATGGCACAGACCCTTCACTCGCTACGCGAGATGTCCAGTGACACTACGAACTCGGTGCCTTTGCTAAACTATGGGGTCGGTATGTTCAAACGTGCTCTGTGTTTGCCACTTGTATAAAAAATACTATTTAGTCACTCTGGGGCCTGGTGTTCACTGAGTCGACTGTGATGTTTTCCCATCACTGGATGGTGAAGATTCGTCGCCTCGTTTTAGTTGCCAGCCTCGTTGGTGACTCGATGGCACCTCTGCTCTGAGACAATGACACCAAGAACACCCAGAAAGCATCGATCATATCCTCACCAACGTCCGATCAGATGTACCCACCCCCAGTGCGGCAAGTACGGCCACACCACGAGCCAGTGCTGGGTCGCCCACCCGAAACTCCGACCCTATGGTGCGACTAATCGAGGTAGTTGTGGGCTCGGTCGAGGATGGGACGATCTTCCCAGTGAACCGAACGACGTTGCATATGGTACTCCGAGCTGGGACCACGACTGGTCTGGTGACAGGAGTGCATCCTCCCCACGCTCCCAGTCCCCCTTATATGTCCCATTCCCGTTCCTCAAATTGCCCCAGGAACTCCAGGACAAGGTCTACGAGTTCGTTTACGAGGAACGGCACGGTGTGGTGGTCTTTATGAGTCCGCGTTTGGAAACGTTTGAAGGAGTACAATATTATGAGCCGGGCCGACGTCTGAAATAGTGGTACAGGGCCACGACTACGGCGGTCTCGGACTCGTCTGCAAAAAGATGCGCGCAGATTCCCGACAGGCGCAAAGACGGTCATTTAACGGTCGGATGAGGGTCGTCTGGGACGAGGAGAACTATGATCGCGCGTTCTCCAAGATCTGCGCACCGACCTGGTCGTCGCTGAGATATCGGATCACAGAGCTCGATATCAGCGGCCTGTCGGGTCGGACTGTGGATAGCGGGTTCGACACGGTCCGCAGGATGATCCTGATGTATTTCCCGTGCCTCAGGCAGATCAACATCTGCTACAACGCGTACCGGTACAAGTTCGTGGAGCGAGACAACCCATACCTCCTGACGCCCGAGTGGCTGAGAGTCAACGAGGAGACATACCCGAATGCATTTGCCGCGGGTGAAATGGATAACGAGTTCGCATACCCCGCCGACGTGTTGGGTGTTTACGAGCTGGTGCGCTTGACGCAGCTGGCTCCGCAGCCCTGTAACATCTTCCTGACGACCAACGTGAGATGGCTGAATGGTCGAGGATGCCGCGAGTTGTCGCAGGTGAGTTGCCCCCATTGCCATCTCAGTGGTGGTGCAGGCACTAAAGGCATTCTGTGTTCACAGCACGTCAAGTTCCTCGTCACGGCGAATCAGCTGGAAGCTGTCGAGAGAGGTTCTGCTATTGGTATATGAGACCTCAGCCGAGAAGTCTTGTGGTGGACTGTTTAGAGCATTCTGAAAATGATTCCTGTCTAACGGAGCACAGTGTTGCAAGTCTAATTGCGATATAAGGAAATTTCAAAGGGATTATACAGAGTACTGTCAAGAGCAGACAGGAAAAAGAGACAGAAAATGGTGGGCCATAGAGTTCGCAATTTGATAGAGATCGTGGCCTTCCTGGCACAGGGAGGACGGGGTCTTGTCAACCGCATCTACAGTAAGCAATCTGATAGGCTAAGAGGGCCTGTCCTCTCAATAAGAATCTTAGATAGTATATAGTTGGCCACTACTGAGTATCAGTAACGGCTTTGCCGATCAAGCGTTAATTTCTCGAGAAGTAAAGTTCTTTCTCGCACACAGGAAACCCTACATATCTTGAACTAATGCAAAACGGTACTGCTACTGGAAAGCTATCCTCATCACATCTCCACAGACCCTCATAGAGCGCGGTCATCCTCTCGATCACGCCATGTCCAGCCTCTCCATACCGAACCTCCAAGTTGGAGACCAAGATAAGATCCAAGGGGCTAGGTAGTGTAGTAGCTACTACTACCAAGATACTAGATTCGTGCGTCTTTTGCGTCCGGACTATCATCGCATCATCCCGCCCTGTGTTCTCTCTCTCTCTCTCTCTTTCTCTGTGTGTGTGTATGTGTGTGTTATCGATCTTTTACGCACTCTTGACGGCGACGTGGTCGACGTGATGCGCGGCCTTTTCGTGGTCATGCTCGTGCTCGTGCAGGACTTCGCTGACATGGTGGCCAGCCTCTTCGAGTGTCTCGGCGACCTGTGATACAACGAACCTGGTATTAGCTTTGTTGTATGGTCATCGCCTTGGGACGATTCCCTTGCATATATAGGGAGAGAGAGAGAGAGAGAGAGAGAGAGAGAGAGAGAGAGAGAGAGAGAGAGAAGGAAGAGAGGAGAGAAAGAGGGTTGTTGATACATACCTTATCGCCACAACTGGCAATGATCTCCTCCAACGTCTTATTCTTGGTCTCCGGGTAGAAGAGGATGAAGAGGCCGATGAAGATGACGTCGCAGATGACAAAGAGCATAAAGTACACCCAGATGATCGGCTGTTTATTATACACATACACGATCCCACGAGTATCGGCATA
>NW_019173790.1:0-95821 GCF_001646965.1 Fonsecaea nubica | reverse complement strand
TGTAGTGTAAGGGGACGACGAGATTTTAAACGGGGGTGTGGGGGGGGTGGGTAAGAGTTGTAGAAGAGGGAGGGATTAAGGGAGAGGGCTTAGAAGGGAAAAGGGAAAAGAGGGGGAGAATAGAGTAGAGGGGGGGGAAACGTACCCCAACGGTAGAAGTAACAAACTTTGCGGCGCCCGTGGCGCCCTCGTCGGACGAGGAGGTGTTGATGGGCATTTTTTCTTTTCTTGTTATCTTATTAGCGTCTGTCGTAGACGTAAAGTTGACGTCCAGTATGTACGAAGGTATATAAACTAGGTAATGGTCAGGTTTGTCGGCCACTGGCTGCGTTGCGTAGACACAGTGAGTGGCTCGATGGGTGGAATGGGTTGAAGTATTCATGGACATGGACACGCAGACTCGCAATGATGTCATTTCTTCTTTTCCATCGACCGCCCAACTTGTCCTTGGGGGCCATGCATCCTTGCTTGACTGGCCTGGTCCGGTGAAGAATACCTAGACCCCTGTTCCATGTCACCTCCAACCATGGCCCAACACGAGAGAAAAGATGTGTGGGTGTCGGCGTGGGATTGTGGCTGTGCACAGAGTAAGGTCTACATACCTCTGTGCGCATGTGCACCGTTCGTTGTATGTGTGTTTGCGAGACAGGATACAAGGTCACGGGTAATACTTATTTGGATACTTACTCCGTACCTGGGAAGATATTGTCCGAAAGATTTGTTTTCTGGCTTTGCATTGCGGCGCTGCGTGCAGTACTACTAGAGGACTCCACTATCTAGTATCTACAAAGTATAGAGAGGGGGGTTTTAGGCAAGTACCCAACAGATTCACTCTTTCGTCAGCCACTCTCCGGGGTATGGTCCCTTGAGCAGAGCCGTGATGAGTTTATTCCCGCTGAACCTCTGGACTCCTGATATGCGAGGTACAGATACAATGACGGTTCATAGCCTCGGTTGCGCATAAAAGGAAACCGCCTCCATTTCCACATAATCGTTAAAATCTTCTGGATTGAAGCGCGTGTGCGTCTCTCTCAATCATACTAACCCCCCTGCGCCGTGTTCAATGTCGTCGCCTTGCTGGGGTTCGTCCATGTCCACATTCTCATTCTCATCCCAGCCCGTCCGCAAGGGCGCCGCCTCCTTTTCAGGATCGACGCTTGTGATGAGGCTGGATTTCCTGTGCCAGAATCGTCCAAGTGGATTCCACTGCCTTTTCTGTCCGCCACGCCTCGAGTTATGCCACCGCCTCCATAAATACCAGCCTAGACACGATGTGACAACAATGGCACAAGTCGAGATGACAAAGTGATAAGCAACGTCCGAGGGTGCATTTCCGACCCTTCGGTCTACCACCTCAGTGTAGCCCAAGATGTGGCCTTGTCGATCCACTGCCGCGACGCGGAGATACCGTGGCATATCGGCCTTGATGGAAAACGACGTCTCAAATCTCTCCTTCCTGATATATGTCAAGTCCTGGAACGTGTCGTCCTCGGTCGCGTTCACACCCAATTGTATCTCTGTCTCGACCTCAGCACGGCCCTGGAGAACCCAGATATCCACCTCTGTCGCACCGTTCCAACTCACATATACTCTCTTGTCTCGCGGTCTGAGGTACACACTCGGCGGTGTTGAGGGCATCCCAACCCAAGACGAACTTCGAAAGGCGCGGTACGACTTCACCCATCCAAACCCCCAGAAAATTGACGGCGCAATGTGGACATCGCACAAGACTTGGCCCTGCGCGTCAAATTCCGTAAAGGCGGGCACATAACCCCAGCCAACAAGAGCATGGTCCGAGCCAGGAAGGAGTTGGACCGACCCCTGGCTCCCCACGAGCCGGTGGTCGGGATGCACGTATTCTCGCACAAGGCTGGCTGTCATCTTCTCGACGTCCAACGAGATCACCAATCCCCGACTATACTCCGCATTCTTAGACCGACTGTCATATTTTCCATTATCGAAGAGTGTAAGGATGTTGTTCTCATGCATCCTCGCATGGTGCTGGAACGAAAAGTTGGTCGCCCTTCCCATGGAAAGGTCTGTAAATTGGTTCTTCTTCCCGCCCAAGATCCAGAGTATGTCACCATGGGGGTTGATGCATGTAACAGTGTGCATGTAGCGTGAGGAGACATAGTAATTCCCCGACTCCTCATCCTTGTCGACACTGTTGATGTGGAAGAAGTCCCACGCCGTATGAGGGCTTTCACCGATATGCGCGATTTTGTGGCCCGAGGAGTCTGGACGCCGTGCTTCGGCCTCGATGGTGTGAAATGTGTCTTCGATGTCATAGTGCTGTGAAGCCCGCCACTCGAAAACCACCTCACCTGTCCCAATGTCTATCTCCTGGAAAATGCTGTCGTAGATCCAGCCCTGCCCAGCAATGCCAAACGCTGAAAGATTGGCAGAGGTCGGCTCATAAACCGTCATCAATGCTGTGCCATTGCGCGTAATTTTGAACTCATGCAAGTCTCCACCCAGGCCGATGGTCGGTTTCACCCTCTTATATACTTGATACGACGAGTCCAGCATCAAGTAAGAGCCTGTTCCGAAAGTCCCTGTGTCCGACCCTGTCCAGAATGTCAAGTAGTTTTGTCCACGATACTGTTGGACTTTAAAATCCATCGCTTGTCCATACTTGTCCTCCACCCAAACCAACTCTCCTCGCGAGTCCATGATCAAGGGCCCTGGTGAGGATACCATGTGTCCACGGGGCGACATGAACGTCGACCCAGAATGGCCGCAGCGTTTGTCCCATTGCACAAAATTCAACTGAGGAGCTGTTTGTGGACACGATTTGTATGATTGCTGCGGGTATCGCCCCAAAAGACCCCAGTCGTATAACAGAGAGGGATAAATCCGGTGGTCGGATGATCGTGATTGCGCCTTGTCCGGAAAATTGCAAAGAAGGACGAACAGGATGTGCTGATAGAGAAATAGAAACTCCCACATCCTGTCTGCTTTGCTAAAGGCAATACTGTCAACTAGCAAACCACAACAGTGCTCTGCAGAAATGGAGGCAGGATGGAAACACCGGGGAACCCGTTTTGAATGCGTTCATGGAAACATGTCTCGCATTGGAGAGAAATTCCAACTATAGAGGTCAATCAACTATGCACTGTCCCGTGCACCCCACATATATACAAAACAGGTATGTCGTGGTGTCTCGTCCGCGGGCCAGATGAAAAGCTGCAAACCCGGGATCAATCTCCAGCGGATGGGTATTCGTTATGAATTCCATCACTCAACAATAGCTCAGCTTTATGCATTGCCGAGAGTTGACAAGATACGTCATGTTCTATAGTTGAGCTCAACTGCGCTGTGGCGACGGTGGACCCTGCTGTCGCTGAACGATGGAGGCGATGCATAATGTGACAGGGCAAAGACAGTGAAAAGACGTCTTCCAAGTCCATCCAAGCATTTAGCGCTCGCTCTAGCATAGCAGAGGCGGGACGATGGCGGAGGCAAAGGATAGGTTCTCCTAATGTTGTTTGCAAAAGTGTCGCGTGCCTGGGTACTCATTCCGACTGTCGAGAAGCTGTGGGTGGACCTGGATGGAGACGAGTTGGAAGCATTTCCTTGAACGGAGGTCTTGGCTCACAGCGAAAGGGCCCGTTCTTCGCTTAGTTCCGAGCACATCGTCAAACCCTCGCCGATCAACGTCCCGAAGCATCCGTACCTCCCGAGCTCAAAGATAAGGCACTGTCTTGTGTGTTTCTGAGCAGTTGGGTGAGGTTAACAAAGAGACATCGAGTTCGCGCATTCGGAACTACAACAAGTTCTCCGGATGAAGGAACAGGGATCCACAACGCATATAACGACAGCGGAACATGGTGCTTGTAACGCCCAAGCATTCGAGGGATGCCGACTTGTCGGCAACGACAACCTTTGCGCTCTGGGCCAATGTCACTGCCGTTGCTTAGTACCAGTTATGCCCAGCCTCTCCGCGCTTTTCCTTGTTTGGATTCATCGAAACGATCTTCTGACCGGGTATCTGATCCACTGTGAACTGTGATTCAAATACTCCCGAGATCGCACGTTTTCCGAGTGCCGCAAATGAGTCGAATTCTACTTCCCCGTTGCAAGCTGCCCATTCCAGGCTTTTGGGCGAAGATCCATCCCCAAGATCGCTCCATCTAGTTACGACAATGGCATGTTTGAATAGTTTCAACGGATCGCTTTTGTCCTCTTGCATCCTCAATTCGATGAGATATTCTGTGGGGCATTCGGGACACCGTCGCATGGGACGACACTCAGAACACAGGGTGATAAGCGGACTGGGTCGGTGCATATGATATTGCACCTTTGCTGCAGCACCTGCGATGCCACCTCCATCCGGGGGTTTGGGTATGTGGCTCAAAGCACATTTGACAGCAGACATGAGATTGCCATCCCTCCAATGCGCGCATACCGAAAAGTATGGATGAAAATTGTCGCCGTGGGAGTAAAGAAGCCTCCGCAGCCCTGCCGGAGGGAGAGCAGGCGTGGCAAATGCCGAGCTGATCACCCTGACAAGCAGGTGGCCGTTGACTATGGTGTAACGAGTCTGGTGTGACCACTCTCCGTCCCGATCCTTGTATCGTCGTGACATTGAGTCGATGTGAATACCGTGCTCCTTTGAGTATTTTTGTGCTCGCAGAAGGAGTTGGACGAATGGGAAGGGTAATGAGCGACCAACGGTGATTCTCTGCCGCGACACCTTGTTCTCGGCATTGTAGGCATTGGGACAGTTGAATATCGGATTTGAGATGTTGGTGGGTCGCAGAACCTCTTGTCCTTTCTGAGTTCGGACGTGGTATATCACACATTGGAAGCACAGTAAGTGTTCCGGTAGCTGTTGATCCAGACATTCAAGAAACTTGGCTTTGGCGTCACGATTTTCCGGCGCATTCAAGGTTGTCCATGCTTCGACCCCAATCAAGTTTCGGAATGGCTTGCAGGAAAGGGCAAGGCTTGCTCTATCCGCTGGATCCAAGAGCTCTACGACTCTCTTCCAGATGGCGTCTGGGAGTTTGGCCAGGAAATCCGTTGCGGGTTGGGATGGGATTCCAGCAAACAGGAGTTGTACCTTTTCAGCAAGAGATTCTTCTGAGTCACGATGTGCTAAGCTATGCAGCATTTCCGTATGGTCCTTTCGCTCGCCAGTCTGAGCATCTCTTTCCCACTCGTCGGCAACACTGATGGCCGGGAAAGAAGCTTGTCGCCGTGATCGAGACTGTTCGAGACTGTTCTTCTTGGACCCCGCCCTGGAACTTCTGGCCGAATCGGCAGGACTTGCGGTCTTTCTGAGACGGGTGGTTGAGCTTGCCGATTTGTGGTCAAACTTGACATCGTTGAATCTCAGGTCGGAGATTGAAGCATCCCTTGAGCTCGATCGACTACTAGATCTTGACTTGAAAGGGTTGAAGAAGCCGAGCGAGCCTTTTCTTGGTACTGCTTCGGTCATTTCGAGGGAACAAGATCTTCAAGCCCTGGTGGCCTGAGTGCGCAAAGTAGATGGTGACTAGGACGTGAAGGCTAGCCTATTCAGAAGTACCATGTGGTATATGGCGAGAAGACCTCGGAGAGCGGCAGCGACAAGGCTGGAATGTACGGAGGTCAGTAGAAAGCTGTACCAAGCACATATAGTCCATGAGGGGATGGTTATATGGGCTTCGAGTGTAGCGAAGAAAAAAGAACTGCATTCCCGTTTGCGGAAATCATTAAGGAAAAGAGGAGGGCAGCGGATGCTGACTACTTGACCGGCAGCTGAGTGATCCAATGAAGAGAGAAGACGGCGAGAGTGAAGACGCAGTCTGTCGTCGACCTCCGCTGGAAGCCGCCGCAGTTTCAATCTGTCCAGTCAGACACGAGCAAAATGTTACATAATCAGTGGTTGATGTTCCACGTCAATGTGTGAGTCTGGGTTGATGAGCAGG
Source organism: Fonsecaea nubica (assembly GCF_001646965.1). Lineage (NCBI taxonomy): Eukaryota > Fungi > Ascomycota > Eurotiomycetes > Chaetothyriales > Herpotrichiellaceae > Fonsecaea > Fonsecaea nubica. Next base: position 89,906 of record NW_019173790.1, on the reverse strand, counting down.
TACAAAGCAAACCGTCGAATAAGCGAACCGATATGCTTCAGTCAACAGGGTTGATGCCAGAGCTCAAAGCAAAGGGCTGAGGTGGCATGGACAAGGATTAAGCAATCCGAGCAGATCATCAGGATAGGCAAACGCAAAGTCAGAAATCACATGCGGCACCTGAGAAGACTGCAGGCAATTTCCTGGAGTGACCGAATAATTTAAGAGAGACGCAGGATATTTAGCTAGTCATACAATCCAGAGGGAGTCAAATGGTGACAGCATAGCAAGTGGCGTTGGCAACAGGTGGAAGCGATATAATTTAATAATTGCCATCCAGCCGCTCAATTTGTAAACATCCATCGACGCTTCTCGAAGTCGAGTCACCGCGCGTCACTTTGTGCCTTGCGTTCTTTGAGCCCAACTTCATCATGGCTTCTTCCCACGCCCGACTTCCTTCTACGAGGTCATTTTTACATGTCAACAGTTCGAAACTATGTCTTCACAAACGGAGTCCCTGAAATGGTCGGCTCAACTCGTTGTTGCCCCTCCAAATCGTCGTCTGGCGGGCGACAAGATCACCTTGCCACAATCTGCCCTCGAAGCCTTGCTGGCTGCCGCACCTGTCGTATCGATCCCGGATCCTGCCAACAGGAACCTGACCTCCTCCTTTGACCCCTTTAATCCCTATTCTTTCGCCGCTGAGCGCCGTGCTCGTGCAGCCTTCGGAAACCAACAGCAGCAACTCCCTCACCCTCTCACATTCCGCATTGTCAATCCTCGCAATGGTAGAGCGGTGTTTGCTGGTATCCGGGAATTCTCCGCTGCTGAAGGGACCGTTGGACTGAGCAGCGGTCTGCAAGAAGCTCTGGGTATACAAAGCGCAGCGTCGTCTGCCTCCACCACCCGCGAAAGTACTCCGAGCGAGGATGTGATCATGACCAATGGCACAAATACTCCTAGAGGACCGACCGTCACCATACAGGCGAAGCAATTGGAAAAAGGCACTTATGTGAAGCTGAGACCGCTAGAAGCAGGATATGACCCTGAAGATTGGAAATCGCTGCTCGAACGTTACCTACGGGACAACTTCACTACCTTGACTCGTGGCGAACTGCTTGTGGTCCCCGGCGCGCGTCATGAGAAATTCCGTTTCTTGGTGGATAAATTCGAACCAGACGAGGATGGAGTGTGCATTGTTGACACAGATCTTGAGGTGGATATTGAGCCTCTGAACGAAGAGCAGGCACGCGAGACATTGAATAAAAGCCTCGCAAAGAAAAAGCCAGTGCACGAATCACAAGACGGCAATTCCATCGGAGGACTGCTGAGTCTGGATTCCGAGGTAGCGGGGAAAGTGCTGCCAGGACACTACGTCGACTATGAACTGAAAGACTGGGATCGAAAACAAGATCTGGAGGTGACATTGCAGGCTGAGGATGACAATGCCACTCTCAATCTTCTCGTGAGTCCCTTTTCCTCACATCAACGGTCAAAGCCTCGAGAGGACGAATACGTGTTCGGCGATTTGGGCACACGACCAACAAAGCGGCTCAAACTCTCCCACACGAGTGTCGACCTCGAAAACGCAGAGTACTTGAGCATTGCTGTTCACGCTTGGAGGGACCAGAACGACGACCCTGAGGACTCGGAACCCCCAATCTCATACAGTCTCAAAATCAAGGCAGGCACTGGGCAATTCGAAACCATGGAGACTTCTCCTCCAGAGCTCTCTCCAGATGAGGTACTATGCAAAAACTGTCACCAAGTGGTTCCCAAACGGACACTTCCGCTACACGAAGCATTCTGCTACAGAAATAACGTTCTTTGTCCAAACTGTTCAGGCGTGTTTCTGAAGAACTCGGATGCGTGGAAAAATCACTGGCACTGTCCTCATGACGAGGAACATGGCAACGATTTGGTCTCCCGTCAGAAACACGAATCTATCTCTCACCCACAGACCCCATTACAATGTCCAAATTGCGAATTTCAAGCTTTTGATCTTCCGATCTTAGCTCATCATCGGACGACGACCTGTCCGGGAAAGGAGATCCTCTGCCAATTTTGCCATCTAGTCGTCCCCCAACAAGGCCCTGAGGATGCTTCGTTCACAGACCCCGAGGTGCTGATGTCGGGGCTTACTCCTCATGAGCTCGCCGACGGTGCACGCACAACCGAATGTCATCTCTGCAATAAGATCGTTCGGTTACGAGACATGAAGACACACCTATTACTCCATGATCGGGAAAGGTTCTCCAGACCGAAGCCGAGACTTTGCTCTAACCAGATATGTGGTCGGACCATTAAACCCGAGGATGAGCCAAGGGTGCAAAAAGAGCAGCTTGGCCTGTGTAACGAGTGTTTTGGCCCGTTATACGTTACGAACTACGATCCCGAAGGGAAGATGCTGAGGCGAAGAATTGAACGACGACTGTTGCAGCAGCTAATGGGAGGCTGCGGCAAGCCTTGGTGTGGCAATGCAGACTGCAAGACAGGTCACAAGCATCTCAAAGGCGAGGACAGAGTTGTATCTGCCAAGGACGGTTTAGCTATGGTGAAACCTATCATCGACGATATCTCTCGTGGCGTTACGTCGTCCATGGTCTTCTGCGTCGATGAAGCTAGCCAGTCACGGCGGAACCTCGCAGCAATGTTGGCCGGCGAAGGCAACTACGAGTTGGCATGGTGTGTCAAAGCATTGGAAGAGGCGAAGGGAGACCTGGACCGAGCGAGAGACTGGCTTAAACACCGAGCTCCTCATATTGGCGAGGTTCTTTCGTGAAGCCAAGACGCTGACATGACATTTGGCTGCAGCCACGCCGAGGCATTACTCAGCAATCTAAAAATTCACCATTTGAGCCACGACCAGAACTCTCTCTACTGTCTGGGAAGGTCGTAAATGCATCTTACCGACTGGTCTACATGGAATTCGCCGAATCTTTGGCCAGGAGGAGTCATTGGTCTAGCAACCTCGGGCGCCGGAGCATGTTGCTTATCATTTCGAGTTTGTCAGAACGAGTGCATCGGACTCACCTAAGTTGTTTGGACACAGCCTTCTTTGCTTAACGCATTTAAGTAGCCAAGAAGAGCGAGACTGCAACCCCAGAGGCCAGCTATAGGAGTCTTAGGGCTGGAAGCGTCGCCTTGACACCTGAGCTGCCAGTCGTCACCAAGGCTATCTCAAGATCGGTAGGCGCTATTTGCTATACCCAACGCCATGCGACGCTCTGGCGGCCCCCACCAAACAGATACGTCCCGTGTCTTGGCTGTTACATCTAGTCACTATTCAGGAGATGGTACGCTTTCTCATTGCATTCAAGTCCCAAAATATGGGGAAATGGACAAAGTTTTTAGTCAGCTGGACTACCTAGTGGCACCAGTGGTATTAGGGCTGAACGCACTGCTCAGCGACATAGCCGCCTATACTCGCCAAGTCTGTCAGTCGAGGCATCTTGTCCAAGGTCTATACCTCGTTCTCGAGCGGTGAAGGGGTAGAATCTCTGGAAAGAGATTGGTCGCATCTCTCAAGGTTCACATTCCAGCATCACCCTCGGCAAGCAGGCGCGGTAGGCCGGAGTAGTCTTGGAGACATATAATGGCCATGGGAAGAAACAATGGCTCGTGTTGCTGAAGACACGCCACCACAACGAACCAAGTCAAAGGCTATCTGTACAGGCTCGCCTTCTAAAATGCCTGTTGCAGCCTATCGAGGTACATTTCACTTCGTCAATAAAGACGCCTCTAACCTGAACAAAAGGAATGCAGAAGAGGCCTTTTCAATCAGTTCTCATGTCACAAACAAATACTATCGCTGGGCTAAAAGCAATCTACATGACGCCAGTCTCAGCAATGCCATTTTTCCAAATGCGAATCGACGAGACGCGGACAGTGACCGCCACGTCGGCGAGGAGCCTTCTATACAAATGATATGCTGGCAACTCGGATCAGCCACCAGCACCTCCAGACATGACGCTGCTAATCGTCGCAGCTCGCCTGAACCTACCGACCACATGTACTCAGAGAGTGAGAGCGATGACGAGTATTTCAGACCAGAACTCTGGCCCGAGAGATTGGCCCGAGAGGAGACACCAACGCTACCACGGCAAGCCGACTGGGATGCCCCTGACTGGGCAGCATGCCCTCATTTTCAAAAGGAGGCACTAGAAATCTATCGTAACTTCTTCCTCTCCTTCAGCGGCATGGGTCCGCCTGGCAATTTCTCGCGCCAGTCCATGCAGCTTGGTTGGCGGAAGAGGGCAAACAAGCTCGTCACCGATAAGAAATGTCTGCACGGCTGGTATGCCAGCGTGCTGACGCTCAAGGCCCATTTCATGCAACCCGAATGTTACCAATTTCTCTTTCCGATGGCTCTGAAGCATCAGAACAGGAGCCTGATGTTGCTTCGAGAACACATACGCCAAGACACACAACCCTCGGAGAGCCTGATCATGTGTATATGGTGTGTCGCGAACACGGCATTCTATTCCGGCAACCTGGAAGCAAACGCCGCCCACGCGTTGGCTATGTGGGAGATTGTCGACAGCCTGGGCGGAGTCGACAAGCTCAGTCCTGATATTCAGGCCCAAGTCATTTTAGCGGACAACGGTCATTCCAGGTTCACGCTCACGAGACCACACCTCGATCGCACACGCTTCGATCCTGGATCCTTTCGAGCACAATCTGAATTTGCGGAATGCGGCCCCTTGCTGTCCGAGGCTGAATTTCAACGTTGGGATGAAACATTCCTGCTGCCCAACGACGAAATATCGGCCAACCTGGAAAGCTATGTTCATATGCACCGAGAATTCATGGCTGCACAGGGTCTGATCAGCAGGAGCCTCTTTGAGGGAAAGGGTGAGCAGGCAATCAACACCATGCTCAGCTGGATTTACCGTCGCCGTGCCGCGTTGAGCTCATGGACGATGAGCCTGTATTGCGACATAGCCGAGACCATCACGCCACGCACGCGTATCTCCCGCGCCGTACGTCGACAGTTGCAAGCATGCATTTGTCTAGCTGTGTCCTATGCAATGTCCTTTGTCTATGGCTTCACGCTTCCGCTGCGGAAATGGTTGCTCTACATTCCCATGCAACATCTGCGGCCGCAGCTTGAAATATTACTGAGCTACATGGCAAAGCGAGGGACACTACCAGCGACAAGAGCAAACTCATCCTCTATGTCGTCTTTTTCGTCGGCTCCTCTTGCCATTTCTCACCACGAATCCCTACTCTTCCTCTTCTTTGTAGGCGCCTGCGCAGAACAAGTCTCGGATGAAGCGGGCAAGAGGCCAGAGCTGCTCATTGACAGGAAATGGCACTCTACTCGATTTTGCGAGATGTCTCGAGTCTTGGGCTTAAGAACGTGGAAGGAAGCGCAGAGGATTCTCAAGAGGTTTGTCTATGGAGATGGACGTGTGATGGATCGGTTTGTGGAAGGGCTGTTTGAGCAGAGAGCTGAGCTGTGTCGGGGCGGGAGCGTTTTTGGGTAGGCAGTAGTGAGATTTGGTGTAGGTCGATGACATTGACGTGCATCAGTAACATACTTGATCATTTAGCTGTGTGGGATAATGAGCTAGCATGCCACGTTGTAATCATATCTGATTGAGTAAGCCCAGTCCTCCCCAATCCTCCTACTCCCAGGCCTAAGAGGGGCTACCATTCCAGGCCTCTCAGCCTCGTCAGGTCGCAATCCAGCATTCTCGCGCAGATGTTCTGGGCATCCGATTCACCACCACGGCTATCCGTGTTCGCTGAACCACCATCAGCATAGACCGTCTTCGTCCCCAGACCCTGGGCTGGTGGCCTGGCGGCCCAGATCTCCCCACCGGCCGCCTCCTCCAATTTGATCTGCTCCTTGAGGACGTTAAGGACCATGCTCTGGAAGGCCAGCACGCCTTCCTCGTGGAAAGGGTGCAAAGGACCCGTCTGGAAGATGCCGCGTTCGAGGTTCCTCTGTACCTTTTCACAGAGGCCAAAGTCCTCGTCGACGACCTTTTTATAGAAGTTGGTCATGCGCTCGTGCGCCTCGGGCGTCGCATGTGGTGTGTTGAGCCTGTACACGTCGTATTCCTGCCGCGTTGTGGTTGGTGAGATCGGGAGGCTGCGCATCAGGTGCATGAACCCCGTGCCTGGGTTGGGGCTGAAATGGCCACCCGGCCACACGTGAGTGGCCGACCTGCCCGCAAACCGCGTCGTGTCGAAGGCCGAGGTGGCGAGGATGGACGCCTTGGGCTCGCTGAAGTGCGAGATGTAGTGGTGCGGCGTGGCCGGGGAGACGTAGTATGTGTCTAGGGCGGTGGTTCGAGCAACGTCTGGATGTGCCGTAAGGCAATGGTAGCACTTTGAATTTCCTCGTGGATCAGCACCCCAAGGAACAAAATTGGCGGGGAATCACATTTCATTCAAGGGGGGCTAGGTGATGAATGGCAACAAGTACCTCGTACCTCGTTGTAATTGTCCTGCATGATCTTCCAGTTGAATTTCCCTTCTTTGGCCCATGTGAAATCGTACTCGACTGCGTCCCAGTCCACGCCCGAGTTCTCGAGGACTCCCTGGCGGTCCAGGTCGCCAAACTGCTCTGCCCACGAGATCTCGGGCGTCGGACGCGCATCCAGGTTGACGTAGACGAAGCCATTTCTGTCGACGTGGGTGTGGATGGGAAAGAGGCGGATGTCCGCAGCGTCGAAGTCAGGCACCGACTCGGGCGTGAAACGCGGGGCTTTGGTCAGTTTGCCGTTCAGCGTGTACGTCCATCCGTGGTATTTGCAGGCGAAGATTTGGGCCGTGCCGCTGGTTTCCTGCACGATGGGAAAGGCACGGTGTCTGGATCCTGAGTTTTCTCATCGTCCCGAAAAAGATGGAAGGAGAGGAAGAGAGACGGTCGAGAACAAAACCCACCTGCACATATTATGGAATCCCACTATGTCTCCTTGCTTGGCCTTGATAACGACAAAGTTGAAGCCGGCCATTTCGTACTGCACGTAGTCGCCGACATGGCGGTATCGAGCTTTGTGCGAGACCAGAAACCATCGCTTGGAGAAGATGGCACGCCTCTCGAGCTGGTAGATGGCTGGCAAGTGATAGAACCCGTCGGGCAATGACGAGCCAACATCGGTCGAGATGGTCTTTTGCGACAATCCTTTGATATGGAGTTGATGGACGACATGCGCCGCAGCTCTTGTTTGGTCATGGCTACCATCGCCGTCATCGACCATAGGCGCCGGCATATTGCTGGAGGCGCCTTATCTCTGATGCACTCGCCTACCTACAGTATAACATGGCCATCATTATAACGACTTGGGAGATGTACGAATAGCCCACGGTCAATGGTAGAAGGTGATGCCTTTGCCCGTCCAGGCAGTTGAGCTGCCAGCTGCTTCTCCATCCAGCTGCCTCAACAGGAGTAAGTATCCCCTTATCAATCCTCCAACCCACGGAACAAGGGGAAAGTCACTGCGCCTCAGCCCTTTCAGCCCTGCCAGCCATCCGCGCTCACGGACTTGACGTCGCTATTGACGCCTCACTTTCTCCTGAACAGCAGAGGTGCCTCAGGCCCTCGGGCCCACGTCGAACAGAAGAAAAATCCCAAATGGACCACATGCAGCACCCGCCCTCCAATCCAAAAAAGAAGAAAGCAAGAAAAACAAGAAGAGAAAAATCCAACCTGCGCCGCGCGCGACTGGCTCAGCCAAACTGCGGTCGTTTCCGAGGGTCGCCAAGGGCATCGCAAAACCCGCGTTTGTCCTTCGCGGGGTTTTGACTGCCTCATTCCATCCCAAAGGGTCGGTGTTCTCTCGCGCGCAGTCTTCTGTGTACGTGTGTATTCCCATTCTGGGCGGTCTCGTTCTCCTCAGCCCTTTGTTTGATGGCACCTTCAAGATGAGTCTACGAATATCGACGCTCGATCCGAACGAGCCCCGAGCACTCAAAGGTCAGTCGCCAACAGTATTAGAATGCCGAGGTTCCATCCAGTCCGTGTGTACAAATTACTTGGTCTGGTGGTGCGATATGATACGAGAGACTAACTCATGGACGATGTCCCTTTACAGATTGTCGAACCTGTAATAGGCGCCGGATCCGATGCGACCGATCACTGCCCACGTGTAAGAAATGCGCCCTCAAGGACCTGACCTGTCCTGGATACGGCCTGAGGATTCAGTTTGGGCAGGGAGTGGCAAGTCGAGGCAAACTCACGGGCAAAACGCTGCCTGTCCTGGAACCAGCTCCTCCTCCTCCTCAGCCGCCACCGCCTGCGTCCTACACCAAGGATAGCCCCAAAAGAGCGGCCCCTGGCGAGTTCTTGGATTCACGAGATGATGGCCTCGACTCTTTCTTGCTGGCAGGGAACGAGCCAATCACTGTGCCACCCGCTCTCCGCGACGCATTCCAACCCAGCTTCGACGAGACCACTCTCCACAATCCCTTTGCGCTAAATCTCGATCCGTCATCGTATACGCTGCCTCCGTATCTTCAAGGTAGGCCGGTTAGACAGCTGGTCCTCTATTACGACCATGTGGTGGCTACGGTCATGCCCTGGGTCGATGGACCGGAGAATCCGTGGCGGACGGTGATGATTCCTCTTGCCATGCGTTCGCCTTCGCTGCTTCTGGCCCTCCTAGCACTGTCCTCTGGGCACTATAGTACCAGGTCACAATCACCTTGGCCCGGGGACTATGACTTTGGGTCCAGCAGATACCGCGACCAAAGTTTGCGACTCCTTGCCGAAGACCTGCGAACAGAGCTCGCAGAAGAAGCGAGTGTGGATCGTCACGCTCGAGCCAGCGGCATATTAGCCACCATTCTGGTTCTCTGCAACCTAGAGATGATCCGAAGCGACTCGGAAACGTGGAGTGTCCATTGGAAAGCTGCTAGGACAATAACTCAGCGCTGGACGGACCCTAACCTTACAGCCACGGATCTCGATGAGACATGTCGCTTTCTGGTCAAAGAAGCCTTTGTCTACGACGTCTTTGGCTCATCCACCACGTTCGACGCTGACGGCCAGATCCCCGGCACGGTTTTGACCGAAGCGGACGCGCACGTCTTTACGGATTGGCTGCAGCTGGTCCAAGAAGTAACGTGCGCTGAAAGACGGCGCCATCACAATGCGTCGCCCAGCCAAGTGCCGCCAGACCTGGCAAATATGCGCATCCTGCAAGACAGGTTCGATTACGCACGAAATCGAACTCTGGAGTTCAGCAAGAGTCTTGAATTTGGCACACCGGGGTTGAATAGCGACTTTGTAGTACTGGTTGATATTTTTCACTACGCTGGGCTTGCATATAGCTTCCAGGCTCTCCTGGATCCCCAGGACTTTGCTCCCGTCATAGAAACCTGCATCAGCGGAGTCATGACGAAAATCGCCGAAATCCAGAACAAGGAGGCGTACCAGCACGACCTGGTATGGCCGTTGTTTGTCGTCGGAACACAAAGCAGGCTGAACAAGAACACACAAGCGTTTGCCGATGCAAAGCTCCTTGAGGTGATGCAGTCGACTGGCTTCTCCAATTGCTACCCAGCGCTCGAGTTTCTCCGGCGCTTTTGGAGGAGCGATCCCCATGTTGTGGTTGACTGGATGCAATTTGCCCGACAGGAAGCAAGCCAAGGTCTGAATTTCCTAGTCATATGAGCCTCGAGGCGGGACTTTGATGAGGAGAGAAAGTTCATCGAACATGCTGTTGAGTGGAATGTCTGGCAATCCTGGAAGAATCAGGTGTCCGTCAATCACATATCGACCGTCTCTTCGTCCTCGACACCAAAGAGAACCCGCATTGGGTCTTGGTACTCCATGAAGCCTAGAGCAGGACGGCTGATTCCATATCCCAGCAGTCTTTGTGCCTGGGGAGATAACCGCTTCGCCTTCTCAGGCGGCACCATCAGGAACTGATTCTCCGCCGGGCGGTAATAGGGCTTGCATAAGAAGATACCCACGGTCTCGCGAGACTGATCCCTATTCCGCTCGTTAGCCACGGAACTTGTGACGAGCTGCAGGAGTACTATGGACTTACTTGGTGATATTGGCGCCTCCGGCATGGTAAAGATTACCGACGAAGATGAAAGCATCCCCGGGTTCCAATTCGGCGGGAATTGCCTCGTGGTCATAAGGACAGCGATCGGGACCCCAGAGATGTGAACCAGGGATGGCGATGGTTGCCCCATTCTCCGCCGTGGTCTTTGTCAACGCTGTCACGCAACCCAGCATCATGGGCATGTCACAGTTGCGAGTGTGATAATCACTGCCTCAAGAGTCAGCTATGGTTTGAGAGATTCGAGAGCAGACGCGGCTCACCCGTCATCGCGGTGCAGGGCTTGCTGCCTTCCACCAGGGTTTACTCGGAACCCGACAGTTGAGGATATAATGGGTTTGGCATATACCGTCTCTTTCTGCTGTCCATTCCAGTACGTATACGTCGACGAGACCATCCTGTTGGCCACGTCGATATATGTGGGATTCGTTGCCAATTCAACGCAGCCATCGGACCGCGCCAGGAGGCCGGTAGCTCTCTGTGTCGTATGGGGGAAGAAACCCGAAGGATCAACCTTGTCTGTGTCGAAGTAGGGCTTCAGCTCGGTCTTGATTCGTGTAGCCAGTTCCTTTGAGATGAGATTCTCCACAATGACACCGCCATCACGTTCAATGATTGACACGAGGAGATCTGTCGTCGTGGCTGGATCGTTGGCATCACAGCGTGCAAGTGTCGGTTTAGCCAGCGGCGCATTCGATACCTCCGTGGGCTTCTTGGACACCACAGGCGTCTGAGCCACATCCTCAACAGCGATGGGCGCCATGGTACCTGTATGGAGAGCCCTTGTAAGAGCGGTAGAGCTGATGAATGGACAGGAGTAACCGGGCTTTGATACAGCAGTGACTGCGGACAGACTTCGCAACGTCTTTCCAGCAACAGGGCGCAGAATTGATAGCATCAACCCAAAGACAAGGGGCTTACTTCGCCCTCAACTTGCGGCGCCCTCTAGGATATTTATATATATACACCGAGCATAGTCGCATGTTACGACGTTGGGAAAAGGTTCGACTTCTCCTGTCTCCTGCCCAGGTTGGAACAGCGACAAGGCTAGCCTCTGAGGCCGTGGACTTCCCGGCCAGACTCCACGCTCCACGTCGTCTCTGCAAAGATGGGACTATTCGTACAGAAATGTCCCAAGATAGCAGGTGACTTGAGAACGGAAGTCTTAACTCCCCTTCCGCCTCCCGAGTCCCGGGCTGGGGAATTTCCGCTGGGTAAGCAGAGAGACACAAGATAGGTTGCCAGGGAATGCAATACCTCAACAGGCTGGTAGATGGAGACCTTTGGGGGGAATATCGACGCCTATCTTGAAGACATTGGTTTGAGTTCTCTTGGGCTGAGGAGATCTACTGTTGTTCTTATCCAATTCGACGACTCTTCCATTCGATCGAATTACACACGGCTTCAGGGAAACTTCGGTAGGGGAGGGACTTCTCCATCGACCAGCCTCATCGGGCAAGGGACGTATAAACCGGGGCCGACCCTTGCCCACAATTCAAGCCTGGTCTTACTCGGTTATGTCCTTTATGTACCTACCACGCTGGTACCTTACGCAGCAAACGCCAGCCAAAGACCGCACAGTGACCGCTGTTCCCTTCTGTACGAACGATGGGTCACCGGACCGACGAGGGGATCTCCAGGCTCTGCGTTGTCAGTCAAGGTTCAATGGATAACTCGACTCTCGTACCGAATGGGCTTTATGGTCCTTCAGGACAAGAGAGACTGTCAGCAACAATAGGGTGCCTTTTGGCTCAGAACCAAATCTCAAGCTATCGAACTCCAGACTAACCAATGCGGCTCGTCCCATATCCTATACAGATTATGGAGAGCCACAATCAAAGTTTCACCAGAAAAGAAGGTCCATGCCAGATCTAGTCCTGCGATAAGGAAGGCAGGTCGTAGTGTGGGACACACTCCTTTTACCGAGTGTCTATCATCAGCTATACACACACTGAAAGACGTGTGTTTCGCCTCCTCCCTCAGCCGTGGGCTATCTCGCCAATCCAGCATGCACAGCGCCTGATATGTCCCCCTCGGTCTACGATAGTGTGCATGATAAGCGTGCTACATGCCCAATGGATATCAGGATCGGGATAACGAATCCTCAAGCCACATGGCTGTCGCAAGGGTAACTGCTATTGTTCATCGACTAACCTAGCGAAGAGGGGGAGAGAAAACATACCCTGTCTTTAGTGACTTGCACTTCCTCCGCAGGAGAAGGCTTGTTTAACTTGATATCGACTCCTCTCTGATTTCAAATGGTTTCTATCTGGTCTTTTCCTTCGCCACGGTGAGTCCCGTTCGCAGCACTCGTCTCTGTCTTTGCCTGTCCTCAGAGAGTGGTTGGTCTTCGCCCCTCTCACCTCCTCACTCACCCGTTCAACATGAAGGACGAGACGATCGAGTATGTGGCGGAGGATCTGGACGCGACAACCACGCTGGAGGAGGCCAAATCTATCAACAGCGATGATGCCCTGCTCATGTCCATGGGCAAGAAACCCGAGTTGCGACGGGTTTACAATTTCTGGACGTGTGAGTGTCTTTCCGATGGCACTGCGTATGTACTTTTGCTGACAACCGATCATAGTATGCTCGTACCAGATCATGATATCGTGCAGCTGGTCGTGTCTGGTGGTCCTTTACTCGACCATCTTCGACGTTGGAGGCCCGTTTGCTCTGATCTGGGGCACGTAAGTAGCATCGAGTCTTTCTCCTGGACTATTGCGGCATTGTGTCTTTGACAATTGATATTCAGGCTTTTCGTCGCTGTAGGCCAGACTCTCCTTATGATGTCCTTGGCTGAATACTGCACCATCTGGCCGACAGCAGGGGGCCAGCAATATTACGTCCAGGCCGTGGCAACCGGCAAGCTTCGTCCCATCTTGTCGTACCTCGTGGGCTGGGCAGTCATTGTCGGTGAAATCAGCACGGGATCGAGCTGTGCGATCAACAGTGCTCAAATCATTGCGTCGTTTGTCGAGGTCACACATCCGGATTTCGCATGGAAGGTTCGTACCAATCAATACAACAATTTCCAAGTGAGACTGGACACTGACAGATACCCCGGGCAGCCCTGGATGACATGGATCATCTATACGGGATTTCTCATCGGTCCCATCGTCATGAACTTGAAGCAGTCGTACGTATATCTTTCTTGCTGATTTTCCATCACTCTTCTTCTCTTCCTACCTCGATACCCCTAGGCGGAATGGTCCCTTTTGCTGATATCAACTACACACAGATGGCTTCCGGGAATGAACATGGTTGGCGCCATCTGGACCATCGCTGGCGGTGTCGCGTGGGCCATTGTCTTTGGCGTCATGGCGCCCAAGCACGACGCCAAGTTCATCTTTACAAAGTTCATCAACAACTCGGGCTATACCAGTGCTGGCTGGGTCTTTATCATGTCCTTCTACTCTCCCATGTATGGCTTATACGGCACCGATGGGATGATGCACCTTGTATGTGCCCCATTCTGTGGGGGTGTTGAGGAGTAATATGCTGATATGGACGATACACAGGTTGAAGAGATGAGAAATGCTTCGAGGGATGCTCCGGTGGGTTCTATCTTTCTCGAAGGATATGTTTGTTACCGCAATGCTAACCCTGCCCCAGCGCGTGATGGTCTGGTCCATGATTTTCTGCAGCATCACCAGCTGGCTCGCCGCGCTCTTGATGCTTTGGACGGCTGGCAACTGGGAAGAGTACATGCTCGGTATGCCTGTTCCCTACGTACTGTCCTCGCTCCCACGTCGTCCTGTTCTAACACTTGGTTCTCCACCTAGCATCCCAGCCCTACATGAACTGGTGGATGGACATCTGCAACAGCGTGTACGGCGGCGGCGTCTTCTGCGCGCTGGTCATGATGGGCCTCAACTTCTTCATCATCGTCGGCACCAACAATGCCGGTTCCCGCCTCGCCTGGAGCATGGCTCGCGACAAGGCGTTCCCTTACTCCGACTACTTTGCCCATGTGAGCGAGAGGTTCCACATTCCCCTGAGGGCCATGATTGCCATCTTGGTCGTGGATCTGGTGATTGGTACGTTGCTCTTGTTTTTGCCATCTCCGTGTCAATTGCTGCGACACGTCGGTGGTACTAAGTGTGATGTCTTGGTGGAGGAAGTGATCGATGCTGACCAGAGAGTTGAATACAGGTCTTATTGTGCTGGGTAGCGATCTGGCTTTTCAGTCGATCATTTCTGGCGGAGGCGTCACTTTGCAGATTGGCTATGTGACGCCTGTTATTGTGGTGCGTGTGATCCCTCTCCCTGGTTTTTTTTCTCCCTGGTCTTTTTTCTCCCTGGTCTTTTTTCTCCCTGGTCTTTTTTCTCCCTGGTCTTTTTTCTCCCATGGTCGTCCTTCTCGTCTGCCGCACTCAACGCGCTGTCATATACGTTTCTACAACCCTATCCTCCCTTCTGCCTATCGATACCCTCACCAAAGCAGACCGACCCTCGTCTTCCTGACCCTCTGACCCTCTGTTTCCTTGTCCTACTCTTGCTTGGCTGGTGCCCGTGTTGACCACTGCTACAGGTCCTCGTGCGCGGGCGCAAAATCCTCCCCCCACGACCACACTTCGACCTCGGCCGATGGGGGTACGCGGTCAACATCGTGTCGGTGTGCTGGTCGCTGCTCATCATCGTCATGTACCTGTGCCCGCTGTACGTGCCCGTCACGATCCCCACCATCGACTACATGAACTGGTCGTGCCTGATCGTCGGCGCCACCATCCTTTTCCCCGGCATCTACTGGGTCTGGCGCGCCCGGTTCCGATACATCCGCGACGGCAACTCCGTGCTCGAGGATAATCTCGTGTGGATCGACGGCGTGGCTGTCGCGGGCGCGGACGCGTTGGGTGGGCGTGGCCGTCATGGGGGCAAGGGGTCGTGATAATGTACGTGTAAAGCGGTGGGAGGTATGGAAATATGGTCACGACTGGGACAAAGGAGACTGTATAGGTTGCGGGCAAGAAGGTATAGAGTCGATAATACAGCATCTCTCTATATACCACCTCCAGTAAAAGAATGAAACACGATCCGTGGATTCTATGCCGAAAGACAATTCGTACGAGGTATATGTAAGACTTCTATTGCTGCGATCTAAATCCTAGGAGGGCGATACCGTGTGTCCTGTGATACCACAAAATAAACCGCTGTTTCTTTCAGATAGCCCGTCTATCCATAGCCCTAATCGATGGTGAATGAAGAGAACAGAAACGCCCGCCCACTCGTATACTTGGAGAACTCCAGTCGGACCGGAACAAAGACGGGTATATCGATCCGCAGCCAGAACCAGCTCGAACGGTTCATCATGACAACAAAACTCCGACGCTCAAAGTCAAGATCGAGACAAAGGACAGCATGTCGGTGCCCGCTCCAAATCTAATCGCTCCATTACTGCTGGTCGTGGCTGTAGCCGTGGCGTTTGCCGTGTCGATCGTGGCACTGGCCGCTGTGTTTACCGCCGAGGGCTTGGGCTGGTCGGACAAGTCGAGGCCCAGGAACAAGGTCTGCGCGCAGAGTTTCGGCAGGCTCTCGGCAAACGCGAGCTGCTGGTCCCCAGGGCAGCCCAGGACGCAGCCGATCAACGGGTCGTCCGAGGGGGAGTAGCTTTCACATTTGCATTCGTCGAGGGCGGATCCCGTCTCGGTGCCGTTGCAGTGGTTGACGGTCGGGTAGGTGCTGACGCAGTTGTCGGCGCACTGGCCGAATTGGGTGCTCGATTGGGCACGGACGAGAAAAGGGAGGAGGAGAGAGGTGGAGAGGAGGAGCAAGGAAAGGAAGTCACTTAAGTTGGAGCGCATCCTCGTCTCTCCTCTTCCAAGCCAAGAAAAGGGGTTATGTCTGAATAGGCTTTCCTGCAAGAGAGGAAACCACAGGTTTCTTGAGATTGAAGATGGGTCCCTGAACAAGAGGAGAATATGAGAGGAAAATATAATATGAAAGAGCCGCAGAGGGCGGAAAATAGAGACACGTCCGTGTTTCTTGGGTTCTGACCCGGGTTGGGCCTGATCCCAAATTAGGAACCCACAAGGCTGGGGGCGGGCGGTGCGTGCTCAGCTCGCTCGCTAACCAAGGCTGACTGACCGGGATCGGTCCTCGGACTGCGACTGAGTGCGTGGCCTATACGACCCTACTTCGTACGAGGTACACTTAGTAGAGACCTTGAGGATCGGACCGCCGCTGGTATTGTAGTGGCTCGAGTCGACATCAAATGCGAGGTACCAGTGAGCGGGTGGGTGACGGTTGATCTCTTCTTTACCCCCTGTGGTGCATGTGAAAGAGGCTCAAGAGCGCGGCGAGACGGTTGACTGCGGTATACTTTCTGGGTGTAGCAGTATGTGCGCAGGTTGCCATTGAGAGGGAGAATACCTCTGTTGCGCCTGAGAAGTTCAGAGACAGGACATCGACGCAGCATACAGAAAAGACATGGCCTGGTAAGAGGTTGATAAAAGAGGGAGTTGTGCTTCGTTTTTGTGGTTGGCGGGCACAGCGGAAACGCGGGTAAAAAAACGCGACGTCATTGTTGCGACTGGGCGAGAATTGTTCAAGGCAGCTTTCCACACTGTACATCCAGATTGACATCTTGTCTTCGTGTTCTCCTTTCGTCAAGTTCTGTATGGGTCAGTGATTGCGAGGCACTCTGCTTTCCGTCTTTGATGCGCTCCTTTTACCTCTTTGGCCGCTTTTGTGGCCAAAGGGATTTCCTGGTCTTTCGATTCACGAGCCGCGTCCGCATCTTGCACCGTCAACAGCCCTTCAGCAAATGGACCAGAAAATACAGCCTCAAGGACCCCCGACAGCGGCGCACCCCGTCCCTTCTAGCCGCTGCAGTCGCTCTTTCTCCGGCAGCCTTTATTCAGCTCGGGGAAGAAAATGAAGGTGGCAAGACGCGAGAGATCAAAATGCTGGAGGTGTCCAGGGAGGAGATCAGTAAAAAGGTTCCCGACGACGCCTATGGTCTCCGCCGACTCTACAAGACCGTCATCTATGTCCTCGACCAGTGGATATACGAGCCTCTTGCCACGAGCCTGCGCTTCTTTCATCTGCTCGTCATCTTTGTCCCCGTCATTGTCGCCATCCCCGCTGCGTTCTTGGGTCCAAGGAGAAAAGATCACGATAACGAAAGAGTCGGGACAATATGGTGGTATGGGTTTCTTGTGAACGCCATGGAAAGAGCAGGCCCTGCTTTCATCAAACTTGGTCAATGGGCTGCGTCTAGGAGCGACATCTTCCCCGCTGAGATGTGCAGACAGATGTCGGAGCTGCATTCCAATGCGCCCGCTCATTCTCTCCGTCATACTATCAAGACCATATCTGAGGCATTTGGCGGGAGGTCATTCAACGAAATCTTCGAGGAATTTGACGAGAAGCCTCTCGGTGTCGGTGCCATTGCCCAAGTCTACAAGGCCAGGCTCAAGCCAGACCTCGCCAAGCCAGACGATAGCGACCTCGAGGCCATAGACAAACACAGATTGAGGGATCGAATCAGGAGGAATGTAGACGCCCTTGTCAAGTCAAGCCCACAAAGGGTCCCTTCAGCTTATGTCGCTATCAAGGTCCTGCATCCAAAAGTCGAACGCAATGTTCGGCGAGATCTCAAGATCATGGGTGTCTTTGCCGCAATCATCAATGCTATCCCAACTCTCGAGTGGCTTGATCTCCCGAACGAAGTCCACAACTTCGGCGAGATGATGAGGCTGCAGTTGGATCTCCGGATAGAGGCCGCAAACCTGACCATCCTTCGGAAACACTTCCAGCATCGAACTACAGCATGGTTCCCCTTTCCATATACTGATTTTACCACTCGCACTGTCCTCGTCGAGGAGTTTGCCCAGGGCCTTCCACTTGCAGCTTTTCTAGAATCCGGAGGTGGCGCGTTCCAGAAGGACATTGCAAACGAAGGACTCGATGCATTCTTACACATGCTTCTGATAGACAATTTTGTTCATGCCGATCTTCATCCCGGCAACATCATGGTCAACTTCTACAAGCCAGTCCATCCTGACATGGGACTTGATGTCAAGTTACCCACCTATATGTCTCGACAAGACGCATCACAGCCAGCGACAGCTTCCGAGATCGACGAGTCCGAGGCAGTTCTGTCGCGGCTACGTCCATATATTGGGCAAAAGAGGGAATGGCTGGCTGCTCTGGACCAGCTTGACAAGGAGGGGTACATACCACAACTGATCTTCATCGACACAGGCCTCGTGACGGAACTCAACGCGAAGAATAGAGCCAATTTCCTGGATCTTTTCCGTGCCGTCGCCGAATTCGACGGCTACAAGGCTGGGCATCTGATGATTGAGCGTTGTCGTCAGCCTGATGCCGTTATTGATGGTGAAGTGTTTGCCCTCAAGATGCAGCATCTCGTCCTGGCCGTCAAGGGCCAAACCTTTGCCCTGGGCAATATTAAAATTGGTGACGTTCTTTCTTCAGTCCTCGGAATGGTGCGGGCCCATCACGTCAGGATGGAAGGCGACTTTGTGAATGTGGTCATCTCAATTCTGCTTTTGGAGGGTATTGGAAGGGCGCTGGATCCCGACCTCGATCTTTTCCAGAGCGCCCTGCCCATCCTGCGACAAATCGGATCTTCCGACCCTGGAGCCGTGCTCAAGAGCTTCAAGGAGGGCGACTTCTCCTTACTGAAGATCTGGGTGGGCCTCGAAGCACGAAGATTTTTCCAGGCCAGCGCGGAAAGTGTCGAGATGTGTGTCAAGTACGACTTACTCAGCCCCAACGTGTGAGCAGAAAGCCGCAAGCAAGCTTCGAGCGGCAATGTCTACCTTCGATCCAACATTTTGCCCAAGTCAACACACCAAAACTCTACTCAACCCACGCTGTATAGCTCCTCTTACCCCCAAATCTCGGCGATACCAACTGGCATCTGGTGCCGACTGGCACACGGATACTCTCCTTCTAGGCATTCTAGGCGCAAGAAAGACGACTCAGTGCCGGGAGGAGGCAAATCTCGTTCGGCAATTGTGTATCCGAGCTGCAACTCACGAGACAAAGATGACTCTCGCTGTAATCATAGTGGACTGATTGGGCCCTTTTTCTCTGGCTCGGTCGTTGACTGAAGATCCAGAGTCAAGTCAAGAGATTGCTCAGGTAAATGAGCTGTGGAAAGGCGACAAGGCGAGCCAAAGCGACGGCGTCTGCTTGTCCCAGGTCAACCCCCCGGTTGAGCTGAAGGATGTTCTATACATAACCACGAGCCCCTGGTATATACTGACTCGCAGACCACGCCCCCACGGCTCCTGTCGCTCTGGCATGCACCGAGGTGGGCTGATATCCGGTCTAGACACTGCCGACCGAGGGTCGCCCAGCCATCCATATTTCGAGGCGCTGGATGGGAATTACCTCGTACAGGACGACACGAGCACTGGCTGTCGAGGATTCGCACTAACAATTAGGCTAATGTATTCTCTAAGCAGGATCCGAATGAAGCAGGGCTGCTCAACAGCATCTATAGGCTTTGGCATGCAGCAAAGGAGAACTCTCGGTCCACGGGATCAGGGTGTTGGTCGACTGGGAATTGTCTCTTTCCATAAGCTGCAGGATTCTTCATCTAGGCATAGCCGTGTCTTCACATGCCATGGCCATGCCAAAAGGTCGTTCGAACCGCTGTATCGAGGAGATTACTCACCTCAGCCCAACATTAGCCACCCAGGTGCAATGCGACGCGTCTCGGCATGAGGGTGACAAGTCTCCGGGACTTCATATCGGTAATTGTCCTTGTGGATTCTGTATCTATATCTATATCTACAATCACGTTTAGGGGAGTCGCTCCAACAAGGTTTGACGCCGTCGCAAGACACTCCGCCACGGGAATTACAATATGGCCGTTCTAAACGTCTCCCGCGATATAGTTTTGGGGGGGAAATTCTCTCCCCCATGGAGTCTTCTCAGCTTTGTGGGGGGAAGAGAGTCAAGGCCACCAGGGCCACAGTCTACCCGGGGACGGACACGGATCGGTTACGGTGCTCAGACCGCGTTACCCAAGCTCAGCAATTACCAGAAAGGACGCTTGGTCCGGGGGATTTTCCTGCCATGTACGAAATGGAATGGCCCCACGGCTATTTCCCCCTCTTTGCTTCCTGGGGCTTTGGAGCTTTGGGGGAGGCGGGTGGCTTTTTCCTTGGGCGGAGATCGAGCCCATGGCCACCCAACCATACCGCAACAGTGACCCTTCCAAGAAGATCGTTCCATGCAGAGACCCTGCTTCTGTTGCATCAGATGAATACGAGCCCATCAGAGAGAGCTTGGCTCCCATCGGCATGCCACCGGTGCTTCTCCTGTCAAGCTCTGTTGCCCAGCAGTGGTCATATCTTGACAAAAGTCCACAACGTCAGCCCAGGCCTGGGCTACACCCGCCCTGACTTCAAACACTCAGAGCCACCAGTCCTAACAGGTAGGTGCAAGGATCACCAGTGGTCGAGACGCAGCCCCCTCATGGCATGATCATCCCCACGATTGCTCATCTCTGCGTGGCAACACGACGGGACTTCGCTTCCACGAGCCTGGGGAGGATGACCGCGTGCCATGATGAAGTCAGTGCCGGTCCCTTAAAGGCATGATGATCCTGCAACCTCGCACCTCCGTTCTCCTCCTTCTTCTTCCAGCACCCCGGTGTATTCTAACTCGTCGCATTGATACCGTCGTCCAACATGGGTGATATCAAGTCAGGAGGTGCTGGTGTGATCCTTGACCACGATGTCCTTGGGGAGAAGGCTGGCCTTGCTCATGAGGAGGCTATGCATTTTGGTGCCCTCACCGAGGAGGAGCTTGCCATTGAGAAGAAACTTGTTCGCAAGATTGATCTCCTCATCATGCCCTTGATTGTGCTGGTCTACTTGATGAACTACATTGATCGGTACGTCCATCACACGAACATTGTTGTCGAACCAAGGTGGAGCTAACCGGAAGTTCAGGAACAACTATGCCGCCGCTCGGTTGCAAGGTCTGGAGGAGGACTTGGGATTGCACGGCGATCAGTATCAAACTGGTAAAGTGAACTCTTTGTCGACCCTTTGGAGACTCCCTAATATCTTGTGCCAGGTCTTTCCATTCTCTTCGTCAGCTACATCCTGGCTCAAGTACCCTCCAACCTCCTGCTCAACCACTTCGGTCGTCCTTCTCTATACCTGGGCTTCTTTACAGTTGCCTGGGGTCTCGTGTCTGCATTGACCTGCCTCGTCAAGAGCTATGGCGGAATTATCGCCTGTCGATTCATGCTTGGCCTGGTCGAGGCCCCTTTCTTCCCTGGTACAAGGCCTTCCTCTCACAATGCTCGAGCAGAACGAATGCTAATTACTGCAGGCGTGCTCTTCTACCTCTCCAAGTGGTACACCAAGAAGGAGTTGAACCTACGAATGTCCATCTTCTATTCCGGATCGCTCATCAGCGGCGCATTCGGTAACCTTATCGCTGCTGGCATTCTCAGTGGGCTGGCGGGTGAAATGGGCATGTCGGCATGGTGAGTTCAGCTTTGCGCGCCGTCCTCTCGTGGCTGTCTATTCGTTGTTCTGACCCCCCTCTTAGGCAATGGCTCTATATCATCGAAGGGTCCATCACATGTTTCATCGGCTTGGTCATTATGCTCGTCCTCCCCGACTTTCCGAGTACCTGGAAACGCCTTCCCCCGGAGATGAAAAATGTGGCCAACCGCCGCCTCGCCATTGAAGCCGCCGAGGCCGACGTTGACGACGAAGGCGGAATGTCGCAGTGGAAAGGCTTCAAACTCGCCATGACAGACTCCAAGACGTACATGCTCGCCATTGCCTACATGTGCATTACTGGAGCTGCTGGATTCCAGAACTTCTTTCCCACGCTCACCGCCACTCTCGGCTATAATCACATCATCTCACTGCTTCTCTGCGCGCCGCCCTATGTCTTCATGGTCTTCTACTCCTTCGCGCATTCGGTTGTGTCAGACCGCATGGGAAATCGCTTCTGGTTCTTCATGTATCCGATCCCCATCACCATCGTCGGCTGGATCATCTTCATGACCACCGACTCGTTTGGACCACGCTACTTCAGCTTGTTCCTGATGATCTTCATCTTTGCCATGAACGGCACCTGTTACGCATGGATTGCCTCGGCCATCCCTCGGCCACCAGCCAAGCGCGCCGCGGCGTACGCCTTCATCAACTCGATCGGCAACTCGGCCTCGATCTGGACACCCTTCACGTACCGCGACCAGGACAAGCCGTACTACCGTCTCGCGCTCGGCATCAACATTGGCCTGCAAGCCGTGGCTGCAATCATGGGTATCAGCATGCGCATCAAGCTGACCCGACAGAACAAGCGGTTGGAGAGAATGGAGAACGAGGACACCCCCTTGACGGAGCGTGATCTGCAGAAACTGAGAAGAACGGCCGAGATCGAGGGCATCGATCTGGCCGCCGCGAGACGGCTGCAGAAGGGCTACCGGTACATGATCTGAGAAGATTCCGAAGGACTTTTGAGAAGGGGGGCTTGGGAATCTCTCTTCGTCCTTTCCCCCTTCGCCCTCCTTTTCTTTCTCTCCCTCTCCTCCTCAGAATTTCTCTACTCGTGTCTCCCTCCTTCCTAGCCGGGCAAATCTGGACTGCATATATATGTTATGGGTAGCTCGATTGGGTCGATCGACACAGCACAGCACAGCACAGCCGAAAGGGATGAGCGGTGTGGATTTGAGGGGAGGAGGAGAAGAAGCAGAAAGGAAAGGATGACAAATGACACCACCTACCCATGTACCCACGTATGTATGTACAAGTAAGCGTAATGGGGACAAGATTGACATGTCCTACGAGATTCCAAACCAAGGTCGATCCAAGCCAAACCAAACCAAACCTAACCAAGCCAATGAATATAATGGGAATGGGAGTGGATGGATGGGTGGATGATGTGATGTCTCTCCGATGTGCGTGTATATGTCTCTCTTCTTGATCCCCTGACCAAAAGTGGAAGAAGATAGAAAGATTGGCCGAATTCGCAAGACCGTGTGTGTTGGGGGCCGCATATTTCTCAAGACGCAGGTATCTGACCGAGATGTGCCGAAATGTTTCATACACACATGCAGGCGTCAAACACGTGTCCACTACACCGCTGCGACAAAGTCAAGGCTGCCTCGAGAAGAACTTCTAGCAGACTGTCTTTCAACAAATGTCTCATTTCCTGTTTGAAAGCCCCCCAGCCATATATACTTATTTACCCACTCCCTCCGCCGCACACAGAGTCGCGAGACTCACCCCAACTATATATGTATATATATGTGTGTATGTGCGCGTGGCTTTTTATATTCCTTGCCGCATTTCTTCAGACACAGAGAGAAAAATCCTAGGTATCCTGCTGGTGCTTGGAATACCACCCCGTACGTCTGGAACCTCAGCTGTGGCCGAGAGGATACCAATATGGTTCTAGCACACGCGCTTCCCACAAATCGAAATATTCTTTTCCTCGCAGAACAAACCCCAAACCAGAGGATAGCCGGCCCATAGTCATATTCCGTGAAATTCGGAAGGTAGTTGAACAAAGAAAACGTTCCAAGTCGTCGGCTAACACAGAAGAGAGAAAGACAACTAAATTCCCGTTTCATCCATCGCAAGTTACATTTCGAAATCCCATCAAATAGTTCAATCGTGAAGAATACAGGTGGGTTGTGGCTTTTCGAGTACTGGAATTGCGCGTATGAAGAGCAGGTTCGCACACACATGTTGGTGTTCGATGGTAAAAGAGATATATGACTGGAAGAAACACAAAGATCGGTGAAGAGTAAGTTATCACGAGGACCAGCGACGCATGTTCGACATCAGAACATGCCGCCATCTTGATGAATGCTTAGAGACGTAGCGCTGCGGTTAGGAAACACAGGCATCGCGGGACTCCGAAGCCTCTCGTGGCCAAATTCAGACATCATGGCCTGGTTTCTGGCCCGAGCTGCCATGCTTCCGCCTTCGCTGCTGATCTTGCGCAGGCGATTCCGTGCGCGTGGAGGGGGCTTTTGGTGCACCTGATGCTGTTGATCGAGATAAGCACGCTGCGCGGCAGACATTGGCGAAGCCCCGCCACGACCTGGAGAATCTGGCATAGGTGGCATCTGGGATGCAGGCATCCGCGGACTGGGGTATCCGTCAGGTCGCTCAGTCATGGTATTACCACGGCGCCGTGGGTTCATAGATGGAATGGGTGGGCTTGCAATTTGACTTGGCCTTGGTCCATTGGGCAAACCAACCAAGGGCACCGAAGACGTGCTGGAAATGAATGTTGGTTCCGAGATCATCCCCTTGGTTACGGATTTCTTGCGGCTTCCCACTGGGGTGGATCGCCCTTCAACCGGGGTGAAGCGTCCTGAAGTGGGTGGTTGCGGTAAAGGCCCCGCTGGAGATGGTAGAGCAGAGGCCACCCCAGAGGCTGGACCATTCGGGAGGCCGGGCGAAATTCCGGGAGGAGATGTAAAAGGACTCATGGGCGAGTGCGGGAAGGGGGGCCGAGGAGATGGTCTTGGTGCTCCCACTGGCATCGGTCCTGGCCCAAGTTGTGGAGTTCCACCCAGTGTCGGCGTAGCTGAACGCCCTTCCAAAAAGCCGGCTGGCACGGGGCGAGGGGCGCTTGGTCGTCGATTTGACATGGCTGATGCAGATCTCTCATAGTTTCGTGGATCAACGGGAGGAGGACCTCGCGGCGGCATGCGGGGAGCATGATGGCCAGGATATCCGTGAGGCCCATCAAATGGACCGTGAGGACGCTGTTGCTGCTCTCCTCGGTTTAATGGTAGGTGAGGCGGACCTGGTCTGCCATATTCCCCTGGCGGATAGGGCTGATCGTCTCTATACCGACCAGTCCGACTTCTCGACCTCTCGGCAGCCTCGGACTCGGCTCGATCACGTCTCACTCTCCCGGTGGGTGTCGCAGAGCGTTGGTAGCGTCGCTCGGGATCTTCCATCAAGTTCGGAGGGTAGGGCCCTTGCCCTGGCCCAGGTCCAGGCCGCGAGAATCCAGGAGTGCGTCTGCCACTCGGGGGGTCAAACTCGGCTGGTCTCTGTCTGGGGGTGGGTCGTTGCTCAACCTCGTCATATCCTTGTTCGAACTCAAAGTCACCTCTTGCTCCCATGTTTGGTGATCGTCCCATAGGCTCTGGTTTTTGGCCAACTCCAATCCCGAGCATCTTCATAGCTTTTGGTTGAGGTTCATTGACTCTGGGTCCAAGGGACGTTTTACTGGTCTTGTGTCGGAGAGCATGTAAGGCCTGCGCGGCGGGATTGTGGCGATCCTGACTTCGAGACCGTTTCTCGGCTTCTGCGACTCCTTTCAGACCTTCTTGAATTCTCCTTGCGCGTTCAGCTAGCTCATTCCCAAATTCTTTCTGCGTCTCCGTGCTTTCTCCTCGCTGGTGATGAGAGGCCGCATCGTATGGTCGCCAAGGTCTGTTTGCAGGGTGTTGATGTTCTCCCGACCCCGGGGCATCATCACCTAGGATCTGTTGTGTTTTGCTCGAAGCTTGGTTCCTATGAGATATTGCCTGCCCCAGTATCTGTTGTGCTTTCTGAGACATGGCAGGAATAGCATCATTCTGCACCGGCTCAAGTGGACTCCGTACAGTACGATGAGCATTATCAAATTCCCATGGATCACTATGGGTACTCTCCGGAGGGTTGGTTGTACGAGCGGTGGAGGCAATTGATGGCTCTCTGTCGCGGAGAGACGAGGCATAATAACCCGGTTGAGTAGACGCTGCAGATGGCCGCCTCTGACGTTCAGGGCTTCGATAATTGCCCGCTGGAACCGAGACAATGGAGGGCTCGCGATCACGAAGGGTGTTGAGTGAAAAGTTGGATCCATACGGATGCTGTCCTGGCGATGGTGGTACTATGGATGATCTGTCACTGTCTTGCCTCAAGTGAGTCCTGATCAAACCACTCAGGCCTAATCCCGTAGTTGGGCCAAAAGTTGGGGAATCCCTGCTCTTCGTGTGGGAGGAACGGTGAAGTGAATCCGACGTATCCGGAGTATCGTGCGTCATGGAGGGTGAAGAAGTATCCGCCGATATGTTCGAATCCGGTCGACCAGGCTGGATAATTGCCGAGATCTGTTCGCCAAAGTCAAAAGCTTGTGACTCGTCCCTTAGGGCCGGGTGGACATCCATCGGAGCAAGCCTCGGTGCTGGCTCGTACCGGCCCAGCATAGGGCTGTCAGCGTCATCGTCATCACTGCCGTCGAAAGTGTCGAAAAAGGTTCCCCTGGATGCCGCAGGCTGCTCTCTGAGCGACCTAGGAGGTTGTGACAACCCCTGGGGAATGCTTGGCTCAGCCGCTGTAGATTTCTGTGGTTTGAGTGACGAGTATTCCTCATTCTGGCGCCTGATCAGTGCTTCCACTTGGGCCTGGATCTGTGCTGGATTGATAGAGGAAGCAGTTGATTGTGCTCTTGATCGACCAGTGACCGAAGTGCTGCCGGATTCTCGACCGCGGAAACTTTTCATTGGAGAAGTTGGAATGGTGGGGAGAACAACTCGCCCAGGCACGTTCTGCCGCTCTGCAATCCCGCCATTGTCGGGAGCGTCGGAGTTGGGTGGTGATATTCTGCCTTCGTGCATTTGCAACTGTCGCTCTTGGAATTTGGCCTCGTCAAATTGTTGCTGCGGACGGTTGAACAGCCCCATGGCAGTGGCCTTGCCACGATCGTTCGGCTGAAGACTTTGTTTGTAGATTGACCCATCGTCTTCGTCGTTCGTTGGAGACGCAGTCTGATACCTACGTGGATGGTTAGGGGGGCTTTTGAGGCCAAAGTCGAGCGAAGCCAGTGCCTGTGATTGGACGGCTGGTGGTGGACTCGCATCGCGGAAGGCGCTTGTCGAGAATGGAGAAGCGCTCTGAGCATACTTGTCCGCAAGGTTGCTGACACTGCTTGATTGAAATAGTTGACGACTATTCGACGGAGACGTGGGTAATGGAGGCTGAGCCTGGTTGTCCAACCCTGAAAATCCTTTCCGAGAATCGGCAGAAAAGTTGCGCTTCAGTAGGTTCTCTTCGCTGTCATATTCCGAACCGTGCATGCGGTTGTTGGAGCCAGCGCTCGTGTTGCTTTGCCTAGGATGTGGTGTGTCCGACACGACCGAGGTAGCGGCCGTAGAGGTGCGCCGGTTTGAAGGGCCTGAAGCGGTCGATGATGTTGTGCCCCTGCTCTTGCTAAATCCTGTTGAAGGAGTGTTAATGATACTGGTCCGGTCAGGCTCTTCAGCTCCTGCACTAGCGGATCTCTCGCGGGATTCCTCGCGCTCCTGCTCCTCCCGAGCCTTGAGGCGCATCTGTTGATATGGGGACAGAATAACATCATTCTGGTAAACATGTCTTCCAGCTGTCAATGGTAGATGGGCTTCTGTCAAATCTTTGGACGAGCCTGATCCATTGGCCGTCGGGATCCGGTACATCTTCTGCCGACCGCCAAAAAGATTATTGCCGTCTATGGGCCTCGACCTCGCGAGCACAGACCCAGCATCGTCACTCGCATATCCAGCTCCTTCAGAGGGTGAGTAGGAACGTTCCTCATCTGTGAATGGTGCCCTGAACGCAGTCTGTATAGATTCGGTCTCGGCAATATCCGTGAGAGGATTGTGAGAGAACAGATTCAGCCGAGATGCTCTCTTGGGGAACAAAACACTGTCGTCGCTCGCCTTGCCAACTTTGGTATTTGGGTCGTCCTGCTCCCGGAGCATACTGAAGCGAGCCGACAACCCAGGCATGAGTAGACTGGTCCGGAAGTCATTTTTATCTGGAAGCACAGTCGTAAGGTCAATCTCAGGCTTCGGCTCCACCACATTCTTCGGTTTGCGCTTCAAACTGCGAGACAATTTTGCCGGCAGCGCTGGGTCCGACGATGCAGCTGGAGGAATGATGTAGGTATCATCCTTGGCTTTTGGCTTCTTCTTGAAGACCGCCATGGCGAATGGAAAGGAAATGATCAGATGTAAAGAGTGTATCGGGTGAGTTGACTAGTCAATCAATTAGCCAAGGACAACCAGGGCGAGGAGTACCGCTCAGTTCATACAGAATATAAAGGAATGATTTTCCAAAATGGCGGACTATGATCGTTCCATCTAGAAAGATACTAGGTAAGGACACCAGGTGAGATGAAGTAATATCGAGGGAACACGTGGGAGTATCCCGGTGTTGGCGATTGAGCCCGTCAAGCGCCAGTCAGTAAGACCCGTCGAGGGCGTGGGAGTTTGATCTCAAAATGAGTGGTCTGCGAAGACGACAGGAAAACGAACGACTGAGGGTATCTTGGGTGTCTTTTGGTAACCTCCTCTTGGAGCAATGCCCTCTCCAGGTGTCGCAGGAAGGGGTTGTCGGCCAGGGTAGATGTATCTGAGACGGTTATGGCACAGGAGCTCTTCAAGACAATGTGCAGTGCTGATGCTGGAAACGAGTGTGGTGTCTGATCTTCTTGGATCTGAAAAGAGTGGCAGAGAGATGTCGAAGGCAAATGAACGTGTTCAACAGTCCATCAGTGCAGGAAGAAGTCAAGGCGAAGAGCGCGTCGCAATTCTAGGGTCGGAGTCAGCATGGACAAGACTTTTTGACGTCTAGGTCGACCGGGTTGAGGAACCAGGGTGGAGGGGGGAACGAAAGCCGCAGGCTGGGCTGCAGTCAGATAGAGAAGCTTTCTCCCGCAACGAGGCCTGCAGGACAGCGATATCGAACCAGGAGGCTGATACGGGTAGCACTCTGCGTCGCGATCCGATGATTGATACTCCGGACAAGGAAGGGATTGCTGGACCAGCCGAGAAGAATAGCGAGCGTAGCTTCTGAAAAAGAGCGAAAAACCCCCTTGCCGGCAGTCGCAGTAGTTTGAACGGTGAGAAGGCTGAAAGAAGGCCAATCGTGGGAAAAGGAAGGTTCCAAGTGTGCGTGCGTGCGAGCGTGTGTGATGCGCTTTTCGGTGGTGGAGCACGTCCAGGTCCAGGGTCGAAGCAGGGTCAACGCGTGCAACAGACAAGAAGCAGGGTTGACACGGTGAACAAGATTTGACGGAGATTTCAGAGGGCTGAACAAGACGTCCAAAGTCGAGTACAACGAAAGAGCAAACCCCCCTCAGGGATCTGCATACGAGTATGAGACCGGGCTATGGGGTATGCTCGTTGAACCTAACAGAAGGTTCCCAGTCCTGCGGCGTTGGGTCCCACTGCATCGGCCGTTTTAAAGCAAACGGAAGATGAAAAAAAGTGGGCAACCTGAAGCAGACTAGCCAGGCGAGGCGGACAAGGCTAGAGCTAATCAAACAATGCGTGTCGAAACAGAGTTTTGAGGGGAGGTAGATCTCGACAGATGCCAAACTCAGACAGTAAAGCAGAGAGAGAGAAAATGTCGACATTAATATCAAGCCTCCAGAAGGGAATATCAAGGGAGGCGGGTAGTACGAGGGTAGCAGCACTCGAGTCACGGAATACAGGAGAAGAACCAGTGATGATCACCTGGACAGGTTACACGGTTGGCAGAGCAATCAAGGACGAGAAGCGACGATCTCACGATTGCCTGGTGAGCATGGGATAGAAGGATGTCGCAGGTGAAATTGTGGCTGGACACCAAACCAGCGGATGCGGAAGCGGCAGAGGAAAAAGAACAGCGGTGGCCCTGGACCAAAAAGAGGCCATGACGAAGATGGGCAGATTCGAAAGGGGAAACGGAGAGAGAGCGTAAGAGCTGGTTTACGGAGTACTTGGCTTGGAGAGCAGCAAGACTTGTCTAGCGTGTCGCAGATTGATGTGATGGTTGCTTGATTGGGGAGACAAGGGGAGACTAAGGTTCCAAGTAGACGCAGTGCCATCACCCGTTGTCCCTCGTGCCATAACGAGTACTTTGTACCTGACCAGAGAGACTTTTGGGCGGTCCGTTTCGGGAACATGCACCGCCAAACGGGAGTCTGGGAAGCTCCGGGCGGTTAGCCACATGGGACAAGAGAACAGCAAGCAAGACATCTACCCAGTAGGTATGCAATGAGGGGAAGGGAAAGGGGGCCACTGGGGGCAAGGGGACTTGGGGGAAGGAGCAGGTAGCAAACACTCTGTAGTTGTACTCGTAGATACCGGGTAAGCCCCCTCGAATCCTTCGGCTGCGTCCCGTCTCCTGAAATCCAGCTTGACCTGGTACCTGCGAGTATGAGCATGTCCCCTCGTCTCTACAAGCACGAGTTATCTACTCGAATGAGTACGAGGTACGGAGTACCTTCTCAGTATGTTTGCCAGGCTTCGGGTTCTTTCTTCGGATCACACTCAATCCCAAGGTGTGACTGGCTCGTCAAGTTTTTGTTAGGCACCTTGCCTTCACGGGCGGCTTTGGTGCCGGTGTGAGAATATCGCACTGGCTATTGGGCCAAACAACCCCGGGACACCCAGCGGGACCCTTGGTCACTGGCTAAAAGCCCCCTACTAGCCCTACTAGTAGGCGCCGTTGCTGCCCCCAACTGTAAGCCACATGGGGGGAACGCTCGGGAATAACCTTATGGCTGGCCTCCAGGCCTTGACGAGGCTTGCCCGGCTTGGTCTGAGGTCCAATGAAAACCAGATCCATGGGCCTTGCCCCTGAGTGCGAGATTGTCTGACCCCGCCTGGCTCACCCGCCCTTATGCCGTGCTTTTCCCCGATTCGGACCAATGATACTGTGGCTCTTGTGATGCGAATTGACTTTGGATAAAACCAGTGGCCCGTTGTCTTCTATTTGTGTGGTATTTTCTGCTCCTCTCAACGCCTCAGCACCACCAATGGCATCGCTTGAAACGGGCAGAAGTCCTCCCTTCTGCATACTGGCAGTTGATGAGGGGTTTCTCCGTTTTTGTGCTCTTGTATAGCAAACAATAGACCTTGCATTGAAGCCCTCTTGCTCCTAAACCACTAGAGGAGCTCCATTCGTTGTCAAATCTCGACTTTGACTTTGAAGCCGAGCTCGTCACGAACACGATGAGATGTAAACAATCATTTCCCATGGACGCGTTCTCGCGTCTCTAGCACAGGCCCGTCTCTCCACCGTCATGCTTTGGTTGGGGTGTGGTTAGTGCGACTTGGGATTTTTTCGAGAGTCCCGCCTACAGCTTCTGGCCTGACGCCGCCAATCTGCCAGCAAATTACTGCACGACGTCATAAACCACGACCACTTCACGTTCAACGATTATTGACTTGCCGATTCATACCGACAAGCCTGAGTACGAGTACCAAGTATTCGCAATGCACCACGTACGAGCTATGGGCCTCAACTTCGGACCCGTACGCCCACTGTAGACCTGGATATCGATATCTCAATCATTTATTAAATCTCAAAGGGCCACCTGACAGCGATGACAGGCATCCCAGCAGCATCCACCACCGTCACATTCGGCTATTGTCCCACTTGTACACAGACCAATTTCGCTGCTTCTGCCACATGGCTCAAGCGATTCCACTCCCTCAGATAGCCGCTCGATTCCATTGACTCTTACCATGTACTCGGTACCTGTCCTAGGTATGTACCTTGTGCCTCATTCAAACCCATCTCTTCTTGTTCAGTCGGAACCGTCACTGTCTTGGTGGGGAAGGGTTGTCTCTGCACCTTGCGACATTGAACTTCGGCTGGTCACTCCGGACTCTTTAATTATTCCATATGAGTAAGCCTGCTCTTCATGAATCACAGCTGTATAAAGGTCCCATAAGCCCATGCAATTTCCCAACAGACGGTCTTCTCCACCTGCTGATGGTATCATCCTGTTGTGATGCCGTCTCTCAATGCAGCAATATCCCTAGATGGTCAACTGTCGATACTTGCTCTGTACATGGGTACCCGGTGCGCACACGAGGGGCTTTGCACCTTCTGTTTTTGAAATGTGTCGCGTGCTCATGATTCCTCAAGATCTTGGATCCTCTGGAACAAAGTGGCTTAGTCAGATATCAGAAGCCAAGTAGCTGCATGATGTTCTTGCTCAATGTTGAGGCTGTGATTATCAATACTTTGTATACTGATTTCCACCGAGAAAGGTAGTTGTGAGGACTGTGGCCGCCATGTGGGATTGGTCTCTTGAGAGGACTTGGGAAGGATAATTCCGGTAGAACTGAGCAGACATCTGAAGTCTTGACTGATCCTCATGCCTTTGTAGGAGGAAGCACAAGATAATGAACTCATTGAGACCACTGACGATCGAAGGGACAGACTTTTCGTGCTCAAAGTGGTTAAGCGTAGCCTGCTCACCCTCACCAGCTTGTGACCCATTTGTATCATTTGCTGTTTGTTGGTGTTGGTTGTGTCGGACCTGCGGCGATATAGATAATCCGATCCGATCGCCTTGGCTAGAAAGTGCGGAGTTGATAGCCTGCACCCCAACAAGGGAAAGCAGTCGCCGAAAATCCAAAGGTGACATTTATTGCCCCTCCGAGGCTTTCGTTTTGGAAAGACAGCCGACATCATCACTCTTGTTCACTGTCGCTTTTACAGCCGTGCAAATTCCTCGTCTCCTCCAGCGGTGATCGCTCTGGCCCGATCAATCATTTCCCTGTACTCCTGCTTCTCCCTGTTCACTCCGTCAAATCTCCATGGTCGCAGCTTTGGGATCGTCGAACGGACCGTTGTTTCTCAGTCACGATGGCCTCTAATTCCGCAACCAGCAAACCGGTCAGGAAGTCGCACCATCGCATAGTGCAACCAGCGCTGCCTTTGATTCCTGGATCCAAATCTCAGAAGCCAAAGGCAATCACAGTGGAGCGCGAACCGGAGAAGGGAGACGCGGAACCAGCAGCACTTCAGTCTCTGACCGACAATGAAAAGCTTCCGAGGGACACAGAGTCTGGGACCGACATGGCCTATTCCGATGTATCTCGGGATGGACTCTCTAGAGAGAAAATGATGTCCCCATCCATAGGTCAGCCAACTTACAGAGATTCTATGCTCCCTCCACTGACTTGTCATTGTAGGTTCAGAATCTGTTACCCCCCAGCCCTCTCACTCTGCCACGACCGAGGAACTCACTCCGGAAGCACATCCTGACAATGAAGACAATCAGGATAATGATAAGAAAGATATTGCAGCTGCAAATGGTGATGAACAAAGTGGAGATGATGTTAGCGCAGTGTCTGTCTCAGCGAATGTTACGGGTGCTGTACCTAATGAGGAACTCCCTGCAACTGACACTGAAGATGGACATGAAGTCATCGCCCTTGCGAATGGCAAACTGCCTGATTCTCCGGGGCGCCCAGCTGAAGGAAGTGACAATAACCAATTGGAGCTCGATGGTCCAGGTCCAGTTTACAGTGAAGAAGCTGAGCCCACCGCCACGTCCATTTATGTGAACGGCACCGGGTCATCAGAGCCAGCGGTGGCCGAGAGTGGTGTGTTTACGGCGCAGCCAGAAGAGGCCAACTCTGGACACCAAAGCGCGCCGCCCCCTCTGGCATTCAGAGACGGAATCCGTGATCCAGCAGTCAATGGTTACCACGGATCATCCATCACCTCTTATGCCCCGCCTGCGAATGTGCCAAGAACATTCAACGCTCTCCCTTCACTTCAGGAGCATCTGCTTCTCCTCAATGCAACAAAAGAAGGAGTCGATATTCTGCTTCAAGTGAACCCAGTCAACGCGCAGCCATTTGTCAGCTACTGTCATTCTGTCCTCCTATTCCGCAGCTTGCGCTTGAGGAGGCTGGTGACTCGCCAACAGCAGGCCAATAACAATTACCCTAGCAACGTTATCAGCCTCTATCCTGCTCGGCCGATTATGGCTCACGCTTTCGAAGCTGCCTTACGCTTCTTCTACTCGGATACAGTTTTGGGGAAGGATTTCTTCGCCCAACCACATCCCGGTGCTGACTTTCAGGCGGTGAGAGTGCACAACCTTGAGTATCTCCTGTCTTACTGGGTTTCTGGTATCGAACTCGGCCTTGAACCAGTCTCCATATGTGCTGAGAGACTTCTAGCCAACTATCTCGATTGGGACATCTTGGAAATTACCTACCGAGCTGCCGTGGAGCTTGCCACCTCACCAATGCCCTCACATGGGAAGAACATGACTGGATCAGACTATCTCATCGCCAGCAGCGCCATCATCAAGCTCATCTTGCAATTTTTGGCCACTCACATCGATATCAAGAACTTCAAACTCGATACTAATTCTACTGCTGGTACCATCATCCCATCTCGCCTGCCTCAGCTGGATGATGGTCGCCCAAAACACAATCCAGCACTCGCTTCCATGGTATTTGGCTCTATGCCTTCATCGGCGGATATGTCACCCTCGTCACCGCAATCGGAGATCCTACCACCCGCAGCCAACTTCAGAGATACAGTAGCCTCCAACATCCTCTTGAATGTGGACTTTGAGAATCTCAACATCTTCAACAACTTCATCCAAGCTCCGACAATCCGAGATGCCGCCACCACGAAACTCATGGCGGATATCGTCAGTGAACGTGAAGCCCGTCGTCAAAAGATGTACGTGTCCCGCATTTCCAACAGAGAACGCATGGCGAACTCTACCGCTTGGGAATCCGTGGGATTGAAAGAATCGATCACCGAGGGGAATGTTCTCACCCGCGAACGCGTCGGGTTCTTGATTTCTTCCAAATGAAGACGAGACACCTTAGGAGACGGACGCAAAATAATGAAAACTGCATGGACATGGCTATGACAGCGTTACAGCAGGCGGGATTTGTTTCATGTGTGTGTATGTGCGGTGTTCTTTTTACAGCATAGCACGGGGATTTTCAAAAAATGGCGGGCCTTGGATGGGCATAATGGGCTGGTTAGAAAATTATGTCTCGAGATTGAGTTGGAGCTGGGCGTGCCTTGGATGACATGACGGGAAAAAGAAAACATGGAAAACAAAGGTGAACTTGTTGGCAAGTGTTAATATGCTCCATATGAGCCATTCGTGCTGCTTGTCGGCCTGCGAGAGTGCTTGCAAAAAGTGCTAGTGAGGACCGTCCACTCTTTGGGATGGAACAGTGAATAGCCACAGGCAAGGGGGCATGTACCGGGCGCCACAGAGCAGACAGGTCCTCGAATACATAATGATTTTTGTAAACTGCTTCATGTATTGCCCATGGTCACCAGGAGGGAGACGCGAGACACCAAATGGACTTGTCTATGATTTTGATTCACCAGACCTCCAACTTCGAGGGGAGCGACCGTATTAATTGCCATGCCCAGGAAGGGGGAGGTCGTCATGTACCTAGGTACAGTGGAGGGGGACGTCGTCTGGGGGGACAGAGACAGAGACGAGACGGAGACAGCGAAAGGCGAGCGATATTTCCTGCCATGGTCAGAACGGATGGATGGGCGAATAGACCAAAAGGCAAAACAGCACTTGTGCACTTTCGCTCATGGAAGGGAACAAAATGAATGCCTTGTGTGTTTTGTGCCTTTTTTTTTAAACGTCAAATGCCAGATGTCAAGGGCGAGAGCCGGAGCCGGATCCTGATGGCATGCTGGAGACTATGTCCATTGCATCTTGGTCGGCGTGCATGTTCTCGTCATCGTAAGTGGTGTGGGCGTGGGCGTGGGCAGTGGAAGATTGTCCAACATCTCGGCCACCACCTCGTTGTGGTCGCTTGCCATTACTGTCACCGTGTCCACTCCCGCCGGCAAGACCGTCGTCCTCTTCACCCGGTTCCCCTCCTCTTGTGCCGACCCCGAGGCCACCGGCGCGAGGAGTCCCTCTGGAATTTCTTTGCCCGCGTGGACTAGTAGAAGTATAGTGTCGCGAGCCGCCCGTTCCTCGGTCGTGCTGCAGCAGCGGCACAAATGTGTTTCTTTCCCTCACTCGATCGATCCAGGGCTTCACCACGGCCCAGGCCAACAGACCGGCTGTGGCGAAGACAAATATAACGACGACTGTTTCGTCTTTGAGAGAGTCTCGTTCTTTTGGTAGCAATGCAAAATTAGTTAGTCAGGGCGAGACATGTGTTCCGGTCCAAGTTATGAAAATGAGAGGGGGCAGAAGAGACGTGGTGAAGGGGGGAAAACACACGGAAACAGGTCGTAAAGACATCTTCTTCCCGCGCGTCCTTGCAGATCGGCAGGTTGTAATCGAGACAAAACGCCCGCGTGCAGTCGGCGCAGGCAAGTTTACGGTGTGGGTGCGAGGGAGCCGCGGGCCCGTTCCCTCCGTCGGAGTCGTCGCTGGAATCTGCAGAGGTTTCCGCTGCCAGTGCGTGGGGAGATCGGATGGCCAGGTTATGCGCGGCGGAGGCGCTCGTCGAAGAAGGCGGTGGGTTCAGCGCAATGATCGTGCTGTTGTTGAAGCAGATGCATTTGCAAAACGACGTCGCAGTCGATTTCGCGCCGAGGACTGGCTCGACTAAGATGAGGCAGAGGCTGATGAGGGAGAGGAGGCAAGTCAAGGGATTCATGATCTAGAAAGCCCAGGAGGACGCAGGCATAGTTCGTCGCAGGCACACCTGCGGAAAGGGAACGTCAAGGACGATCGAGGTTGTCAGTTCGGAGCGTTGCATCTGAACTTCGATATGGTTGAGCGTAGGGCTAGTGCAGAGTAAGAAACCGTGGCTGCCGAGCTGCGTCTTTGTTCACGTGTCAGCTCGTACTTTGTCGTCAATATCAGACCGAGGCATCTCGATTGAAACCAACATCAATCGCGTCATTGGCATCAACCTCTCACTCATCATAACCAGTCGTCGCCATTTGTACTCATCGACTGCCAACTCTGAGATCCCCGAGCAGTCCGCCGCATCACGATCTCGGAACAACCGCGCAGGGGTGCGACGGGGCTGAAAGGCCAACGTTGAACACGTCGCGAAGCTCTGTTCGCCAGGAGCGGGACACCTTCTTCGCGTCAGCCTCGGCCAACTCACGGAGGGACCATTGGGGGACTGATAGGAGGGTGCGACATGGCGATCGACCAGCTTCCCATACGACTGGTGGTGAATGAGCGAGAGTACGAATTGCTACGCAGACTGCTGTCGAGAACGTCAGCACGAACACAGCGTGGTCCGAAAGGTGACAAGCAGGACAACGAGTCGAAAACAGTCACTTTCCGCGATGACCATCGAGCAGCAGCTTTCCGCTCCGCGTCGCGAGTGTTCATGGTCACCTTTGGCTCTCTCAAACTTCTCAGCGCCATCTTAGGCCGACTTGCAGCTCGCAGGTCCCCAACAGCCACCGGTTCGAGAAAACCCCTCGTGGCATCACAATCGAGGATGGCACTTTCTCTATCATCACTCCTGTTTTTCCACGCCACGCTTTATCGCATCTTCGCCAGACTCAGACTCCAACTGCTGCACGAAAAGGTGCGAGATATCCGTGAGCGGTATCCACGGATCTACGCAACACTTACGTCCCGCATTGCACCGGCGCTCGGGGCCAGTCTGTCGGGTTTTGCGCTGGGCATCTGTCCTGCGGACCAGCTCCGGATCACGCTTGCAATATATGTGGGCTGTCGAGCTCTCGAACTGGGATACGCCGCCATCGAGCACACGGCGCTGATCAAGAACAAGCCGTCCTGGCTGGGGAGTTGGGTATTATTTGCTCTAGCACAGGGGCAGTTATTTCACGCGTTTGTGTTCGATCGCGACTGCGTTCCCGAAGCATATGGGTCATTCGTCCTTGGATATACCCCCGAATATATCCAGCGTCGGCCGACGAGCATCTCACCAAAGGTTGTGTGGCCGACATCCGGCAATATTCTGGATGCCCTTGCACAAATGGCACAATTAAGATGGCCGAATTTTGTGTCGCCAATCCTCCACCCCAATGAAGCGCAGACGCTGCCGATAGGGATCGATACCGTCATCTCACCCATCACATCACGAGCACACCTAGGCATCCAGCATCTATCGTGTGCGCTTCTCCACCCTTCGGACCCGTCGTGCTTTATGGCCTACATAAGGCACATGTTGATTTCGTTCCCACAGCTCGCGAAGTTCTTTACCAAGTACTACGGGGCGCTGGCGCTGCTGCGTTTAAGACAGATCATCAAAGCACCACTATCATCGCTCAACGGGCTGTCCGAAGCCGTGCTGAGGTCCGCGATAGCCGTGTCTGGCTGGATTGGTGCCGCTTGGGGAAGTATATGTCTGTTCCAAGCTATCTTGCCACGCTCGTTGATGCCAAAATTCCGGTTTTTCCTCGGCGGGTTTTTAGGCGGGATGTTCCAAATATTCGACCAAACTACAGCTGGTCATGCGAATTCCTTGTATGCAGCGCGCACAAGTGTCGATTCTCTGTGGAAAGTTGGTGTCAAACGTCGATGGTGGAGAGGCATTCGCGGAGGCGACGTGTGTGTGTTTGTGGCTGCATTGGCTCTTGTCAATGTCGTCTATGATTTGGGGAAGGAGACAGCGGCGGGACAAGATCGGGCGATGATGTTGATCAAGGTGTTGCGAGGAGAGGCTGAGCTGGGGCTCCAAAAAAGAAAAGAGAAGGCCATAGAGACGGAGGAGCACCAGGAGGGAGGAAGGGATGAAGTGATATAGAGCGATGACAAGGCTGACAGAGATTGACGAGGCTCTCAGGAACGTCTCGTGCTATACTGTATTAGGAAAAGTCTATCCGCCATTACTATTGACCGGCTGTGCTTCGGTGTTTTTTACTGTCTTTAACCCGAAGTTAGTCTCGGCTGTCGGCGTGGGTCTTTGCGACAACCTCTCGTGCCCCTCCATCACAGTCCGGGATGCAGCAAAATACTGCCGGCAGACAAGTCATGGGGATCTCTGATCATCCCCGCTGTCCAGTCGAGGGACACTTCCCTAGTTGTACAAGTACGAATTCTGGGAGTGAGAGGTCTGGGACATTCCACGACGACCCTTCACTCAGATAAACAGTGATCCATCCCAAGTCTGGACTACGATGTCGTTTTCTGTTAGTCATAGACACATGCTTAGATGAAATATGTGCACATCGATAAAACCAGTTCCGTCCTGCTGATCTCGATGTAACATACTTTGCTCACCTGATATACTGTGACTCGTATGTCCAACAATCCCGTCAACTCCGAGTGTTCTACGGTGGGGAACTCTCTTGGATTTTGTACCTGCTTTAGGACGCTGGCGGTGGTGGTGTGTGGTGAACGATGGTAGTTGGAAGGGCCCGACCAAGACTGTGAGTGAAATTGAATTGGTTTCCCTACATTAGCAGCCGCCTCGAGCCCTGCATTTTGTCTCCGGCTAGCGGCTCAGCAGGCGTACAAAATGATCGATCTCCGGGCAAATCACGATGTGGCATTCAGCGCCAGGATGCCGCTATCTCGCCCGATTGTTTTCCCTTTCACCAATGAAATATCCCTACAGTACTCACCGCCCGCTCTCTTCCGGGCGGTGAGCAGACAATGGCAAGTCATTCGCACAATGGCAGCCACCAAAAATCCACTTCTGACTCGCCATGCATCACACACAGTTCATGTATTCATTTCCCCATCGCATGGTTGCTTGCAGCAGAAACCGCCAGGTCTCGCCACTGCCTGAATGTTGACCACGGATTCGAGCTTCTCTGTTGTGTGAGAGGTGCTCCTCGGTTGTATGACAGTCAGAAACCCATTTTTGAATCTCGATTGCTGTTCCACACGCGTGTTGTGTCTTTTTCCCACGGTTTCTTCAACACTCGGAAGGCATCTCCGCCTACGGATTGCAAAGCCAAATTCTGGTGGCTGCCAGTCTGTCACGCCTCCACCTCACCGTCTTTATTGATCTCTTCTCTTCTCTTCAATTTCTTCTTGACTTTCCTGCCAACTCTTCCTGCTCTTCTCTCACTTCTTTCTAGCCCATCATTCTGCCGTTAAAACCGTTGTGTCGACTCCTATCGTTCTCTTTCGACGGTAGCATCTGTGTTCACCTGCCATCACACATCCTCCATTGACTGCCTGGTGCTGTGACTCTAACGTTGCAGAGAGGAGGACAGGTCGTAAGACATTGGGCATATTCGAGGATGTTGGGACTTACACGAGCAAAGAACCAATCTCCCGCGGAAGATACCTTCCCGACCGGTCAATTCCTCGTTCTAGGTGAGTTTGCAGCCTTAATTCTAGGGACCAACTGGCTGACCACCGTTGCCAGCAATATGTCGTCTCGCGGAGCCCGTTGCCGTTACCTCCATCTTCCCATATGCCTGGCTGATGGTCAAGCAATTCGGTATGGCTGACGCGTCCTTTTGGGCCGGCGTTCTCATCGCCTCCTTTTCCCTCACCGAAGCTCTCTGCTCGTTACTATGGGGAGGACTCTCGGATCGCATCGGAAGAAGGCCAGTTCTCCTCTTTGGCTGCTTTGGGACAATGATTTCACTTTTGATTGTGGGCTTTTCCACCAGCTTCACCATGGCTCTTTCCGGGAGAATCCTCGGCGGTGCGCTCAATGGAAACATCGGTACGCACCTCGCCATCTTATGGATCAAAAGCTGGAAGCTGACGGATGAATAGGAGTGATACAAACTATGGTCGGAGAGCTCACGACCAAACCAGAATGGGAGCCCAAGGCATATGCCATCATGCCATTCGTATGGGCCATTGGTACAATTATTGGACCTGCAATCGGCGGCATTTTTGCCAACCCTGCAGCGTCCTACCCAGATGCCTTTTCCAAACAAGGGCTTTTTGGTCAATTTCCTTGGCTTCTCCCGAACCTCATCTGCGCTTTGCTCATGCTTGTTAGCATTCTCAATGGCTACCTGTATTTGAGAGAAACTCATCCCGACCTTGCTGGTGCGCGCGACTCCAGCGTCTACCAGAATATCGCCGAACAAACCCGTATCATCACTGCCGCAGGTGCTACTGCTGATAATGCCGTTGATCTGAGGCAAGAATCGTACGGGACGTTCAATGAGATCGACGTCCAGAAGAATGATCAATGGCAGGTCAACGCCGACGGGACCTCGCGCGAGCCCTCTATAAGCGAGAAGACATCCCCCAAATGGCTTACTAAAAAGGTCGTGATGCTGACGCTTGCTCTCTCGATCTACACGTACCATTCGATGTGCTATGATCATCTCCTCCCCATATTCTACCAGGACAAGGCTGTCAACCAAATATCCATCGCAGCTAGTGGTCTGGTGGATATCCCAGGCGGCCTTGGGCTGTCCACGCGAGATGTCGGAGTGATCATGTCCGTCAACGGCGTTATCGCTTTGTTCATTCAAGCGGTCATTTTCCCCTTTACCGCCGAGCGTCTTGGTATTTGGCGCGTGTTTGTTCTTGTCACGATTCTGCATCCAGTGGCGTTTTTCATTGTTCCATACTTAGCACTTCTTCCGTCACACCTGCTCTACCCGGGCATCTATACCTGCCTGACCATCCGCAACTTCCTCTCGATCCTCGATTACCCAGTAATTTTGATCTTACTGAAGCAGGCGAGTCCATCGCCTGCCTACCTGGGACGTATCAATGGTCTGGCCGCTTCGGCCGGGGCGGCCTGCAGGACTGTGGCGCCGCCGATTGCCGGTCTCTTGTATGAATGGGGCTCCAATATTGGGTTTACTGGTCTGGCGTGGTGGTTTGCTGGGTTTGTTGCCATCGTTGGCGTTTTTCAGTTGTGGTTTGTTCCGAGGGAGAAGAACA
This sequence comes from Fonsecaea nubica, assembly GCF_001646965.1. Taxonomy (NCBI): domain Eukaryota; kingdom Fungi; phylum Ascomycota; class Eurotiomycetes; order Chaetothyriales; family Herpotrichiellaceae; genus Fonsecaea; species Fonsecaea nubica. Next base: position 48,405 of record NW_019173790.1, on the reverse strand, counting down.
ACGAGGTGACTGTGGTCAAGTCGATCGTGCCTTGTTTGGACAATTCTGCTGGGGAAAGGGTTTCGGACGTGGTTGATGTTACTGTGTTGGATGACGAAAATGGTGACCACAACCACGAATATGCCTATGCCTGATCTTGGGTTCTTACTGGCAACAAGAAGAAACGCATAGCGCTGGATTTGAGACGGTCGGCACATTTGGCGTTTTGATGGAGGCTGGCATCTTCTAGAATCGGGTCGGGCTCTGGAGCGGACGGTCACCTCTGGTCAGAATTGACAGGACTGGGGAGTAATGTATTTACAAGGAAGGGACATGATTCTTGGTTTTTGTCATGTCAGTGGCGCGAAGCGGGAGTGATGGTATGGCGTTCGTTTACGGGCACGGAATTCTGGCGGGATGGACTTCTACGACCGTTCATCCATCTATCCGCCCACCCTTTCTAGGCGTCATGTATTTGAGCGGGCGAGGTCATGAGAAACACGACATGAGGAGTTTCTGGCGCGGCGCAGGAGAACAGGAGCACGGGACGTTGATTGACACGGACATGTCTACGAGTATTACTTCCACAAGTAGAGCAGTTGTTTGTTTGTTTGTTTTTTCTAACGAAACGGTGAACGGCGTCGGATACGGAGGAAGGCAGGAAGGGAACCCCTGGGGAATGCATAAAGAGAATAGAAACCAACGGTATAAAAAACAATAAAAAGGAGTTTTATAAACAGGAAAAAAGGAGTTTTACAAACAGGAAAGTCCATTATGTATGTACCTAATTACAAGGTGATGGAGTGAGCGTCTATCACTATCACCTGCTTAGCAGCTTATATACATGGAAGCAGTTGAATATTCGTCAGCCGGAACGGCTCGTTGGCTCCGGGCCCTCTATCCCCTCGCGCGCAATACACTAAGCACACCATTTGGACGGTCGTGATAGTATACCTCATATGTAAATCATTTCAGTTCAGTTCAAACTCCTTGATTTTGCTCATTATGATTGATTCAACATCTACTATGTACTCTGGTATGCACTGCCGTATCGGTCAACTTGCGCTTGTTGTGAACCTTTCAGGGTCTATGAATGTGTGTCCCATATATAGAACCCTAGGCCCATCAGCAACCATTACCCGAGCCCGCCGCCACCACATTACTTTTGTCTTGGTCACTTTCACACATTATCGAGGCTATTTACATTTTCCTTCTATGACGTGGCACCATGGGGCGCTCGGCCGTTGTAGTTGACACCTGCCGAGGCCGTGTAGTTGGCAAAGCAGTCGTAGTTGAAGTCGATCTCGTTGAGGCGCTGCTGGAGCACCTTGACCATGTTGTCAAAGGGGCATAGACCGTTGGGGTCGACAGGGCACCCCGGGTGCGAGTCGGAGACGGGAATGACGGCGTCGTTGCTGTTTATCACCCTCAAAGTCAGATACCCATGTTTTCGCCCAGAAAAAATTGGTGCCAAAGAAAAATAACACTTACACGATGAACCGAATCTGTTTGGTGGGGGTCATGGCGGGGCACTCGAGCACTTGGGCAGTAAAGTGAGTGGCAAAGGGGACGAGCTTGCTAGCAACAAAGTTGTTCTGCCCCTGGTTGCCGCTACCGCTCAAAGGAGGTCCCTTGAACAGCGCCGTAAGGTTGAAGGCAGTGAGGGTGTCGAGGACAACCACCTCGTGGGTCGCGTCGGCGTAGATGGATTGATTCAGAGGGAAATCCGTCGGGTTGTTGTCGAATGTCTCGTTGAGAGCAGAGAGCGCGGCGGGATAGGTGTGGGTGAATCGAGAGACAAACTCGGCGAGGTAGCCCTTACCCTGAGCAGCAGCAACCGGAGAGCCGGGGCCGTTGTTGTAGTAGAACATCTGAGTAAAGGTTAGGCGACCACTGTGTCTACATTGGGCAGGGTGGAGTGAGCTTACCAAATCATAGTAGTATTCGTAGTTCTCAAAGTCCTCCAACGTAAAAAGTGGGCAGAAGGCCGAATATCCCAGAGCGTCAGTCTCGTACGAGCAGAGCTGAAGCATGGCGATAGCATCGGTGGGAGTCAGGGTCAGATTGCCTGAGACCTACAGCTCGACCATTAATACCATGTAAGCTCAGAAAAGAGTGGGAAGAAACATTACCTGAGAGTTCAGACGGGCCAGGGTGGCATTGAAAGCGTTGTTGGCGAATTTGGTTGCGAGAGTACTGCCGATGCTTCCTCGACTGGCAATGTTGGAGTTGTTGCAGATCTCATAGGGGGCTCCCGAGTTGTTGACCCCTGGGGTTTCGACCAGGATCTCAATGTTGACCTGGTCTACATACTCGGGCACTCCAAAGAAACCAGCGGCAAAGTTCTCGGCCGTCTTGACCATGCGGTCCTGAGACTCGGTGCGGAAGACAGGGAGAGCTCCTTGAGCAGTGAAGTTGTTGAGCAATTCGCCATACAACTGTCGGTATGACAATCCGAGGAGGAAGTTTTGGCTTCGTCCAAAAGGAGTCAAGAGTTCAGCACCCAGTTTGTAGCTCCAGTCGGCCAGGAAAGCCAGGTCGCCGGAGACCTGGAACCCGGCTCCCTTGGTGGCATTGGCAAGTTTAGAAGCGAATGTCGCAGGGGCAGCACCGCCAGTAGGGTACCGAGCACCGTGGCGATACAGGAGGTGGACTTGGTTGATGGAGCAGCCATCTGGAATGAGTGGGCTGGCTTTGGGCAAGCCGTAGTCGGCAGACGACAGTGAGTACCAGGGCGACAGGTTACCCCAGAAGCGAGTGATGTCGACTTTGGAGCTCGAGTTGGATCCCTGAGGCTGAGCAGCAACCAGAGGAAAGGCGGCAGCCCCTTGAGTGTTGTACGGGTACAAGGGAGCGGTCTGGGCAGCAGCTGGCTCGAGACCTGTCACTGTTGGGCCGGGGAATTGCACCACTGACTCAGGCGGGAACTGAGAGGGGTCGACCGATGCTAGATAGGCGTCAGTTGCGACCTCTTCTTACGAGGTAATGATGAAGAGGGATGGAGGGACATACTGGATGCTGGAGGGTAGACGTCAGACGTGGTAGCACCAACACCTGACGAGGCAACGACAGGTTGAGGGGCTGCCTCAATGGCCTTTGCCAGTACCGCCAACACAAGCGGAGTGACCTTCATCTTGTGACTGGTCAAGTAGCCTTGTCACGCTCGAAACAGGCAACTCAAGTCAGCAAGTCCGAGACTCTTTCTTCTCGTCGGAATCCAGAGAAGAAGATGGCCTTGGAGACACATATTTTCTGCATGTCCAAGTGGCTTCTTTATGTACTGCAAGACAAGCTCTGGCAAGCTCTGGTAAGCCCTGTCAAGCTCGACCTGGAAGGCAACACCAAGACGGCAAGCTTCCATCAAGCTCAGCAGTCAAATATAGCGCCATCCAACTACATTCAAGTATGTGAACATGTGCCTTTGTGCCCCGACATGCAAGTTGCCCAAAGTTCCCGCAAATCGTAGCGCTCCAAGCGGTGATGCCGGTGGCTGGATCGATCCCAGTACGCGAGCCAGCACGTGGGTGGGGGGAGCCCATGTCCGCTGCCCTCGGCCATGTACAGACTCGGTATAGCCAGTAGGAGAAGGATCGCGAAGGTAACCTTGAGTCAGGAGCTGCACGGTTATGGCATCAATATTGTACCGAGCATGAGATTAGTCTGTTGTGAGAGGTGATGCGTGCAGGGGAACGAGGACCTTGTTTGCGAGAAGATGCGTGGTGGATGGGTGGACAAGCTCGATCTGGGAATAGCCGTCTGAGGATCCCGCAGTGCCGTCCAGGTGGTGCCAGGCACACGAAGCGCAGGTTCAGGTACAGAGGGCCATAAGGTGATCCTCTTTTTCTCATGCCCGAACCATTCAGGTTGCTTTGTTGAGGATCGTGGGATGAAGATGAGAGGCTGGTTCGATGCCGAGCAGATTTCGAGATAACAGGAGATGATGTTGGATCATATTCAATGCGTCCATCCATGGCGTGGTGAATAACCTTGGGTGTGTGCAAGTGGCTTTCCGTGGCGCAACGGTTGAGGCGGATTTGAACAGTTTCTGTCTGACCTGATGGTTAACCCATAAAAAAGCGATAAATTCTATGAAGAGCTTTTGTCAGACACAGCAACTTTTCCTATTCGTCTCTTCGCCTCTTGGACGCGCCCTGCTGCGCGGCCATCTATCCAAGTTTCAAGTTTTTGTTTCCCACTCCAGCTTCAGTAACGCCCAACCAACCATCTCGACTTGTCATGCTAGCGAACCGCTCGCTTCAAGGCTGTCGATCTGCTCAACAAGCGATGCGTGGTCCGCTGTCAATCGAGTCCCTCACTGGTATACATTCTGCGACAATGCGTCACCCTGCAGTTTTACCATGGTACCTCGCGCACCTCTGCGACTACCGGTCGACCTGTTTTCCTTGATATCGCATCGCCGAGTAACTTGATACAAGGACGTCTTATTAGGCAAGTATCCGTCGCGATGGAGAATCTTGTTCCTAAATGCTGTTTCTCCCGGTTGCTTTTGATTTTGATTCCTTTCCCCTACCATTTGGTTTGTGAAGTCGCCTGTCTACTTAGCCCAGGATCATACCTCTTTACTCAAGAAAGTCCTTTCGCCATTGACCACCTGCAATAATCTCTACCTTGTACTCAATCAACCATGTTCGAGTCCAGAAGGAAAGATGGGGAGCATCCTGCTCGACCATCACTCTCGACTATTCAGTCTGAGGAGGAGGAAGGACATCACCATACAGCATCAATGGCGCGAACAGAACCTAACCCACTCAAAACGAAAGGATCGATTTCCCTTGGGCGCAAAAACTCAAGCAAGCCCAGTGTATTGACCCGCGCCGAAACGCTGTCTTCCAAACCAACCCTGACCCGTGTCCCTTCTATCCAGACACGATACATGGAGATGCTGTTACACCTAGATCAAATTCCTCGGCTATACAATATTCTGGCCAGCCTGTTCACCTGGATTTTGCTCGCGGGCTTTCTCGTCGTCCCCGGTACCTTTACAACTTTCAAGAATTCAAAGGCGTTCCAAGATGCCGACAACGATGATGACGCTAACGAGGTTGCTCACGCAATTGTGCACTCGATTGCGCATATTGGTCTGCTGTGGCTATCTGGCGCGTTCTGTGTCGTTGGGACTCTGGGATGCCTCTGGCTGTGGCTTCGTTGGCGCAAGAACTATGTCTGGCTGATAAACCGCATCTTTCTGTGAGATCTTCACTCGCGTTCCCAGGGATACACTGACGGGATGATGATAGACCAGTCACGCTGAACTCCGTCGCCGGCTTGATCACAACTCTCGTCAACGTCTATACTGCCCAGCATGGTGTATGGAGTGTGACGGCGAAAATCACTGCTATCGTGACAGGATCCTGCGTTGGGGTGGCAGGGATTCTTTTCGGGTGCTATAACTTTTGGATATTGCGCAGGATACAAAAGGTACACGCAAGAGAAACGGGCCTCAATGCTCAGCACGAGGATGAGACGCTGGTGGAGAAGGTGAAAAGGAAGGCCCATGAGCCTCCATTGCAGTCTGGCAGTGTGGTTTGATATTGGAATGTTTCTCTGGGTTCAACGATGTCTTTCCACTTGTACCCTTCCACTAATGCCCTTTGCGACTGCCTCCGAATGTACACAAATTTCATGTTTTTGCACCTGCCATGAATGACAAGAGCTGAACAGTCCCTCTCCCCCTTTGTTATTGTTCTCGCTTCGCATCTGACCGACTTACCACACTTGCCATTCCTCATTTCCTCAATTACCTTTTCCTAGCTCATACGCGTTCCTAAGATCTATTGCGTGGGATATTCTTATTATTGCGCACACCGTACCTATGGCTACTCAACTTCCTTCTTCTACGAGGTCAACATACCGAAGAACTGCACGTGGAGATCGTCGAATCAGACACCGGGCACGCTTTCCTAAGCCGAATCCGCCACAGTTGAAGACATCCCGTCGACGGGGTCCGAAAAGAAGAAAGCTGCGTGAACAGGACTCCTCGGATCTTGACAGGTGCTACTATGTTTGTGAGGACCGAGGATACCATCTCGATCCCGATGTTCGTGTCGGTCTTGACATCAACCATGATGGTATGATTGAAGTATTCGCGATACTGACGCTGTGCTGACTCTTATTTTTAGAAACCCTGTATTGGTTTTCCGATGACAGCATCACCGATCGAAGCATAGCCGCAGAAGAACCATGCCCATTGCTCGACTTCTCTGCCGTTGGCGCATTAGCAAGACCTTCACCTACGATATCTCCCAAGACAGGAGGCGGAAAAGTCATCTTCAAGAGAAAGGGAACGCGAAGCCTCTCTGAAGCAGACCTCACTGAAAATCCCTCACCGCTACCTCCCATTCTCATGACCGCAAAGGCACGCACAAGCATCCAGCTCCCCAGTTGCCATTTGGAGCCTTCAAGGAATCGATGTCCGCCAGAATACCACTCAGACTACCTCAATGATGTCAGGATTCCAAGTCCATTGCTATACCACAGCTCACAATTCGAATACATTACTCCCTCTGACAATCCTTGGTTGACCTGGAACGTCCCGTCCTTCAAGTTCGCCCATGGCCAGCAAAAGCCAGAACCTGACTTTACCAGTTACCGGCCCGTCGTGTGTGGTGCTGCTCTGGACGAGCGTACACATATGCAACGTAATGAAAGCTTGGGGTTTGCTGTTTGCACGGCTGCATCCTCCCGGCACAAAGCAGAAGCAAGTCACGTCTCGGACGGCAGCCATGATTCTTCAACTCATGGCGATGTTCTTTCGTCAGGCGATGACCTTGACTCCCGAGAATTGACGCGGCCCAACCAAGAATATTCACTCATCGCGGACGTCGACAGAAATAGTCTCGTTACTCCCATGGGCCTTGACTTTCCATGGTATCATGATTTTTTCATGCCAAGGGTCTCGTATAGCAAAGAAATAGGTGTGCCACCCGATGTCGCACCATCTGAGGACAATTTAATCTTTCCCACACTGCCAACTCCGATCAACCTTGACCACGCGTTGATTGCTTGTTGCAGCGTCAACAACATTGTTCACCCAAGCGGAAATAAAGCTGCCAGAAGTTGGGAGCGAGCAGGCAGAGGGTTGCCATCATCTCGAGATCTAGTTGACACCACTCGGTCCCCGTCTATTTCAGACGCGGTAGAGGCAGCTGTCCATGGAGCTTGCAGTACCAGCGAAGCGCAGACCACTCGAGGATCCTTTGATAGCAGAGATGATACAATCACCTCGGACGGGCCATATCCTGGCGCTGCAATCAAGGTTGTCATTCCACCATGCATGGACCTGGTTCCGGCACGACTGTACCAGCACCAACTCATTGCGTGGCCACTGTCAACTGCAGCTGTTGAGGCGAGAAACAGACGCGACAGTGACATATCGGCTGTTCTCAGAATGGCGGACTGGTTGGCAGGATTGAATACGCTAGGACCCTATGTGGGTGGCCAATTGGGTCTACCTCTTCCCGAGCCACCAGGCAATGATGTCGGTCTCAATTCTAGGAGATATATGTCGAGTTCTAGCGAGACTCCGAGTTCAGTACTTTATGCCCAGGTTCAGTGCCACGGAGGCCTTGCAGAGGATGAGGCTGATTCGGGCTCACCCGATGAAGGGTACTTCACCTGTAGCGAACGCTATTCGGAGGCCGTCTTGCTGGAAGACACACCCACCGATGAGGAATGGGTCGATTGGGAATGGGATTTTGAGTCGGATGATGTGGATGAGAGTATTGGACTGTTTGCCACTGAATTGGAGGGAGCGAATAAGGCAGATACGGTGTAAACCGTGGGTTATGACTGAGCAATGTGATGCCTGCGGATTGTGAAGTATTATGGATACGGATAGGCATGACGGCCAAGGACAAGATGACGAGGTGACGGTTAGATTACATGTTCTGGAGCTGGTGGTGGTCGTAGACCTGTAGTATGCAGTCGAAAATTCTTGGAAGAGCAGATAACACGCCCTCATCGGAATGAAAACTTCTGTTAACACCCAATTGTTAGCGGAGGAGATTCGTTCCTTTCGAATTGACATGCCTCGCGATTGTGCAAAGACAGAGAAGTGTACGGACTCGGTCTGTGCTAGGTTTTCAGGAGAGGAATGCAGGATTTCTATCCCGGAAGGTGGACAGGGTCTGATTGATCTAAGTCGCCATCGCCACACTTGCAAGTAGGATGTACGTTCTACATACCTTAGCTATCTACCACCATACGATAGGTACGTATAGGCACGTACATAGGTAGTATTAAAGGCGACGCGACCCATCCTTTTTGTCTCCATCCTCGTCCTCGCCATCCTTCCTACTTGTTCCTCGCCACTTCACGCCGCCCCCAACGACATGTCTGTTTTTATTCGTTGCTGCGAAACAACAACCCCAGATAGATGGCGGCGTACATGGCCCACTCCGCCAGCACGCCCATGTCGGCTTTCATGCGCGAGGTGCGCTGGGCGCGGACGCGGACGGCGTGCACGCGCGGCATGCGGCTGGTTTCGAAGGCGCGCAGGGCGGTGGTGAGAGATGGGCCGGTAGTATCGGTATCGGTATCAGTGCCAGGGTTAGGGTTGGAGCCTGTGTCAGTGTGACTGGATGGATTCGGATTCGGATTCGGAGCCGCTATCGCTGTCGCTGTCGTGGCCAGATAATACTCCCGCAATGACAGCGCCAGCGCCTCGGCGTCCTCGAGCGCCTGGCTCGCCCCTTGCCCGCTCGACGGCTGCAGCGCGTGCGCGGCGTCGCCGACCAGCACGGCCCGGCCGCGAAGAGACCAGTACGGCAGCTCGGGCGTCGTCCATGTCGGATATGCTGCGTCCAGAGCCTTTCCGGTCAGGAAGCCATTGTGATTGTGATTGTGATTGTTTTGGGTTCGTGGCTCTGCATCTTCATCTTGATCTTGACCGTGATCTCGACCGTGACTGTGATCTTGGTGTTGCTGTTCCGTGTCCTGTTGCACAAACGACAAAATCGCCTGGATGGCCGGGTTGTGCCAGGTCCTGTGTCGGTCGAGGAGCGCGGCCAGCGCGAGTTGCTTATTGAAGTCGGTGGATTTGCGGGTCGTCCTTGGCTCGATATCCTTGTCGGCGCCTGCGCTCGTGCCTGTGCTTGTGCTCGTATGTGTGTCCGGAACATTTTCTGAAGACGATGTTGGGATTCTGGATGAAGGAGTCGAGTAGGGAAATGGGTTTGGGCTGGAACATGTGGACCACCACCCTGCCAGTGGTCCTGGGGCAGGAATCGGCAAGTTGGGATCTATCGATGGAGGGGTCTCTGTATCTGTGGTGTTGTTGGGCAACGAGGTCGGTGATGGCGGCAATGATGTGGACGAGGAGGTCAAGTACCCGTACCCAAAGAACCCGTTCGGCCCAAACACCACGGTCATGCTGCCGGGCTTGTGGCCGGTGGCTTGCAGCACAGATGAAGGCACAAAGCCCCCGACGCCGACTAGGCCCTCATAGTGCGGTGAAATGTAGTCAGAGTCAGTGTCCTTTTGGTTTGCACGGCCTCCAAGGTTGAAGAACTGGATGCGGATGTTAGAGAGAATCTTTCGCAGCCAACCTGCTCTGGTCTGGCTGTTCGGCTCCTGCTCACGAGCATTCAACGCTCCATGAGTTGTCGTCGCATGAACACCCTCACGCTCACCCTCGCCCTCATCCTCTTTCTTGCGAAACATCGCCCGTCGCACAACACTTCTGAGCCCGTCAGCTCCAATGACAAGGTCGGCTTCTTCCTCGGAGCCGTCCTCGAACTTGACGACGTTACGTGCTTGTTCATCACCGATGACCACGTCGACGGCTTTCTTGCGGATGATCACGTCGGGAGCTACCCTCAAGACGCGGTCGCGGAGGATTTCCCAGCACGACTGCCGTGCGATCATGATTCCGTGGTAGGGACCCGAATTTCGACCTACAGTGCCCGCAGCTCTTGTCTGCTTGTGGTTGTCGAGAGACGATCGCGCGGCGGTATTTCCTGGCCGTGCGAGCTCGACCACACCGAGTCTGAAACCTCGTGCCGCGCTGAGTTCCCACCGCTCGATCGGATGCCCATGCACGGCCATTTCCTCAATCAAGCTGCAGGAGTGCAGATCCTGAATATCCGCCTGCTGGTCCTCACTTTCGTCTAGGCGAGCAAGAACGTCTAGTCCGTTGCGCGCAATGCCGATTGCAGCCCCGATCGCTTGTGGAGTGAAAATCGGATCTACCTCGTTTGCTGGGAGTGCATTCGTGGTTGACTCGTCATCCGAGTCGTGGTTCGTGGCAGCATTCGCCAAGGAGACATTGAAGTGGGATTGGCGAATGTCGTGGGCTTCGTAGATCTTGATCTCATATTCTTGTCGTTGTTCTGCTCGGGCAGCAGAACGGTGATTGGAGAGCACCAAGTGTTTGCGCAGGAACAGGTATGTACTCAGGCCTGAGATGCCAGCTCCGATGATGATGATCTTAGCCATGGCGGGAGGAGATTAGTGGAAAAGCCAAAACGAATCAAGGAAACCTTACAAGTCCATCAATGGCGAGGCAAGGCGATCAGGAGAATCAGGAGCCCATTATATAGACATCTTGATCCTGCTGCGGTATGCGTCGTGGGACAGGGATATTGGCAGCGGCCGGTGCTCGCGTCACCAGGGAAGTCATAGTTCGTTCGCTATATCACACTCTGTATAGTGCATGGTGCCCAGGTGTGGTAATTGGACCTGTAGCAGCCAGCCGTGGGCAGGTATTGAGGAGAGCCCAATGGAAAATGTTGATGCCTGCGCTTGATGTGAGGCGCACGCTGTGATTGGTGAGTGACCGAGGCACGACCGCAGCAATACGTCGGATTCGGAGAATTTATGACAGCTAGAGAGCACAAGGGAATAACCACCTTCTTTGGTCACCCACATTTAAACCTCAAGCAAGTGCTCGTTGTGATAGACGACACGTATCCAGCATGTGTCCATCAGCGGTGGCCTTCTGGTGGAGGTACGCCATCTTCCGGCCCTGTTCCTGGTATCCGTTTTGACAGTTGCTCATCCGCTGGGCCATCATCGCTACTGTCTTTGCGAAGTCCAAGTTTCCCCAAAGCGCTGGAGAATCTTCCCGTCAAGCTACGCTTGGCCTTGCGACGTTCGCGCGCTTCCCGTTCCTGAGCCTCGCGTTGCCGTTCCAGGTACAGCCTCTCCTTCTCCGCGCTCTGAGACTTGTCCCGCTTTGCCTCTTCTTCCATCTCGACTTTCTCTGGATTGAGCAACTTATCCTTCTCATGCACGACGCTCTCGCTGACTGCCTTGATGCGTTTGCGAGTTTTGGTGTAACTCTCCAGACCGACCAAGACTGCATAGCTGCGGGAGATGGATACATGCGACATGTCGACACCTTCATCTCGGAGGCTGTGCACAAAGGCTCGAAAATTCGCCGCCGGTGGCCGATAATGCCCGCTCAAGGGCGACAGCCGTCTCAATTGCCCATGTTTGACTTTGATCAACCCTGCCGCCAGGATACGTGCACCGTGTAAGAATGATGAATGCTGGAACGCCCCTGACTGCTTGTACCCAATGTACAGTCGAAACGAAGTATCGCAGACGAATATCCACTTATGTCCTTTCTTCAGGCTTGTTCTGATCATGTGGTTGAACAACACTGCTGCACTGACATGCTTGACCTTGGACAACCCTCTGGCTCGATGGAACTGGTCTCTGATCAGCAACGTTTAGGAGTCAAAGTGATTGAAGGAGACACATACTTCTTCGTTGACGTATCTTTCCCCTTCATCACCCGCCGTATTTTCGTCTTCATCCTCTGATTCATCCGAAGAGCTGCCCTCGGATTCACTCGTGCCTGGCGGTGGCACGTTATACCTCCATTTCGGCGCCGAGTCATCTATGGGGACGATCCCATTGACGCTATCTTTGAAAAGTTCATCCTTGGTCCAAACAAGTTCACCATTCTTGGCCCAGACAAGCAATCCTTTTTCATTGACCTTGACGAGATAATTTAGACGTTCTTCGCGTGACAGATATCGCACTTGCTCCTTGTCAAGCCGTTCCCGGCTACACTCTGGGAGGTCCACATTCTTGCCATCGCCTTGGTCGAGCCAGTAAAAGAAGTTTTGATCGGTGTCTTGTGTCTTCCAATATGCATGGTATCTGAGAAAGTAGCGTGAGCTTGTGGTAAAGTGATCCAACAGTCCGGGTAGAAGAGCCACTCACTTTCGCAGATTACTCCCATAACGATGTTTTTGGTCGACCATCTCAAGGAAATATTGTAAATCCATCATCTTGGCAGTCTTCTTCCTCATGACATTGGCCTCGGCTCGTTTCCTTCTGGCCGCTTCCCTCTCTTCTTGGGTCATATCTGCGACAGAGTCCACGGCGCTTTGAGTATCTTCATCGGAGGAGAAGTCTGAGACGGAGGGGGAACGATCGTCGGCGCCGGCCCTGCGAGCAACCTCGGCGGCTCGACTCCATTTTAGCCTCGCAGGAGATGTGGTGCCCTGGGCCGTGTCTGTGTCATGGAGAGAAGAGGACGGCGGTTGGGGGGACGTGTGTGCTTTGAATTGGGCGTCTCGCACCGCCTGTCACGTTTGTCTCGGTCAGGGCTGCAGCACGACTAACGGGTCGTGACTAACCTCATACCACCGCGTAGAGGCATCCAAGCCAAACCCATTAAGTTGGCGACGCGCACGGTGACCTCTGTAGGTTTTCTGGGGCGCGGGTCAACCATTGGCAGTTCGAGAGGGGAGATGGCGAGAGAATCCCGACCTGAATTAGGACGGCCGCCTTCTTACTTTCCTCCGCACTGAGATTTGTCTTTGACGGCTCAGAGGGTTCCTTGGAGCCTTTTACTGGCTCGGCCTCCATGAGAAAGAATTCGCATGTCAAAGCATTGGGCTGTTGGAGAATTATCACAATTCGACGTTGTTCGGAGAGTCACCGTTTCTCTCTACCAATTCGGCGGTAGACGACAGCAGTACGTCAGCGTAAGGCTGAAACTGGAGGTGACGAGGCTGTCTATGAACATGCCAACAACCCCCACACTTGGGTTGATGGCAGACATCCCGCAATCTTCGTCACTCTTTCGTGCAAGGGAAACATCAATCAATTGCTCTACTCTGTCCAGTTACCTTTTTCTCGGTTCATCATTACCTCGTAGAGTCACAGAGCCCTACCGTGCCAAAATCCGCGGGCACACTCACAGATGCCGCGCGGCAAGGTGAGAGTAGTAAAACCCTGTAGGGTACGAGACATTCAGGCCACGGCTTCGATAAACTCTCGTCTGTGGCAGCTGCTTTAAGCCTGGTGCCTTAGCCTATCTACTAGGCACAGCGGAGAGAACCATCCTCGGACTGCCCACCCCCGGACTACCCGCATTCGGTCCACCGGAAGACAACAGAGGGGTGGCGGCAATTGAAGGCCGATATAGGGGGTGGGGAGCACGTTGGGGTAAAGAAGGCACTGTCCAATGCGCACGTTGACGTTAGCAGGATAGCTGAGGGCAACGTCCATTGCTCAAATGCCATCCGTGAAAAGAATCCCTGTGTACCTCGTATGCCCACGTGCATCTTTGGGGTTTCCAATCCAGCTTGTTTTGGGAAGCAGGGTTGGAGCCCAGTCCCTAACGTCTCGATCCTGGAATCCCACTGCACTGCGATACGAGTCCCTAAGATGTGACCTCTTTTCCAGCCTGACAAATCCAAAAGCCGACTTCTTGGAGGAGGGTCCATGTCGCTTGCCTATTGACTTTCAGGGTACGCGATGGCGAGTAGTGTTTCATCTTAACTGCTTTGGATCGCAGAAATCCGGATCCGAGACTTTCGGACCCGAAAGCAGCTCGAACACTTAGCTTTAGTCATCTCTTGTACGAGGTAGTTCCTTGCTGTACCATTCGCATCGACTTCCACACCTCACGCATGCATGCCAGGCAGTATGAGGGCTACTCTCCGGCTTCAGGTTGGAGGTCTAGCACCAGTACCTGTCGACAGTTGGTTGAGCTGAAAGGTGGACAACATCCGTTGTGGTAAGACTTCGCGGGGGTTTTCAACTATCGGGGCACAGGTAGGATCGTCGCTGGAGCATGGTTATGCCGGTCTTAAACGTTACGCAGGGGATCGGTGAGCAGTGTGATTTTGAAAGTAGCAACAGCAGTCAGCGGGTTGGGCATTAAATACAGATATCGGCTCTTTCAACCATCTGTTGTTGAGAGTGTCCCACAAGCAGGTAGGAGAAGGTGGGAAGTTCCTCAACAGTGGCGGGGGATAACGTCCAGCAGGGGGAAAATCTCGTAGGGTGAGGGATAGACACGGGTTCATTATTGTTTAGAGTTGGAGATCAGCAATTGTTACTCGCAAAGGGACACAGGGACTACATGGGAGTACAAGTACTTGGTACATGGTCTATGATCCCTGCCGCCACTGCCACCACTGCCACCCTCAACATGGCAAGAGAGTTCCCACTCGGTTATTGGAGATGAGGTGCAAGTGAAGTGTGCTCGTAGGTGAAGTGAAGGTAGTGAAGCAGTGAAGTGGAGTTGACTCGAATGGAGCGAGTCAAAGCACAGGCAACAGGCTGCGGAGGTCGGAGAATGATGACCGACGTAATGCAGTCAGACTCAAGATTCTTTCTTTTTTAGGGACGTGAGGGATCAAGGGCAACAACTGGCTGATGCTGAGGATCCACGAGTCAGACACACCTGACTCCTTCAAAGCTGCCCGCTCCTGCCTACAAGTACATACCTACTCATACACACCTAGGTAAGAAGGCACCTTGCCCTTTCTTGGCGGAAGGTGCCACTGGTGCCACTGGTGCCACTCGCTCCCCCGCCTCTTTCTCTCTCCTCATTGCTCAACTCTCCTCGACAAACTTGTCTGACTATCTTTTACTCGCATAATCTCCCTGCGCTTGCCACCCAGTCAACCAAATCCCACTCACCTGACTTGATTCTTCTTGGTATCTCCGTAATACCCCATCCCCCATGGGATTCGTTTCCCACCCCGCCAGCTCAGTGGTACAATCGTGTCAGCCCAGCCCCATCTGTCAAACCTTCGAGAGAGCTAACTCCGTCGCAGTCTCGAGAACTGTTCTCGGGACTGATGCTGCGCGCTAGTGTATCTCGGAGAGC
This sequence comes from Fonsecaea nubica, assembly GCF_001646965.1. NCBI lineage: Eukaryota > Fungi > Ascomycota > Eurotiomycetes > Chaetothyriales > Herpotrichiellaceae > Fonsecaea > Fonsecaea nubica. The sequence goes on along the minus strand of NW_019173790.1, from coordinate 33,326 downwards.
CGCCCTCCTTCACGTCCTTGCCTTCTCTCTCCTTCTTTCCCTTGACCTCGTGCTCGGCCCCCCAGAGGACAACATAGCCTGTGTCTCCACAAACTCTCCAACCACCACAGAAAAAATTTTCTATCAGACGACCTGACTGGCTCTGGCAGTCCTTCCAAGGCCTCCCCCATGGGCCACTGCCGTCTTCACAGTAGCTTGAATAGCCGAGCATGCATATTCCACCGGCACAAGTCCACCCTAACTCTGTATAACGATGTTTGAAACGGTTCCGGCCAGGATAAATCGGCACGGATGAAGATCGGACCTCTCTCATTTAACGGAACATTACCTAGCTTTGCTTTTGTTCACGCTACCTTGAAGCTTCCAACCCAGTTCGTCTGGGCTGGACGCCCTTGCCAGTGGGGAAGTTCCTCCTCTCCTCTCCACGTGTGGCCTAGTGAAAAGGTGTGCTCGACAGTCTGGAACTCCTAGCCCAGGGAATGAACTCCACGGGAATTCTTGTTACCAGTGGCAGTCTCCAGCCGCGGCTCCTCAAAGCCACCTCCAGAATACAAGTGCGAACGCGAAGAGGGTTTAGTACGTGGCCAAGTCTACCACTGACCTCCAGGCCTTGACCGGGGGTGCTCGAGATCGCTTGCTGGTCCAATCGCTGATCGTCAACCAGCTTCCACCCAGCCGGGGTAGTCCGGGGTAGGGATGAGCAAAAATGGCTTTGAGAGTTCAATTGACTCAGTTTGTTTTGCCCCGTTATTGGAGCCCAGGCTGGTGGACCTAGGGTCATCTTGGTTCCGTTTAGATTTTCCCCATATCAGTTTCCAGGGACCCTCGTTTGTACCAAGTACCTGGGGTGCCCCTCGCTATTTTTTCTTTCTCTACCACCTGTTCTCTTCCCTTCTCTATTCTCACTTGCAAAAACCCCTCAAGTGCTCTTGACAACACCCTCTTCCCTTCCCCCATTCCACACGCCTCTGTGCTCACTTGTGAAACATCACCTCGACCGCCAATAGATTCACCATGGCGACCACCACCACCCATACCCAGCCCAAGAGGAAGTCTTCCACCGCTGGACTGGCAACTGGAGGGAGGACCGTCAAGCGAAGGGCTTCTAAAGCCTGCCACTGTTGTCGTGGGAGAAAAGTGCGTTGTGATGTGGTCGAGAGTGGAATTCCGTGCACGAACTGCCGACTCGACGAGGTCGAGTGCGTGGTCACTGAAGGAAAACGTCGGAGGAAATCCTATGCCGACGGCGAGCTCTTTCACCAGTCTCCCTGCAATTCGATAGAAGAGGAGAAGGAAATTCCACAATTTCCCATCTTTGACGACATCGATGAGCTGAACAACTTTGTCCCGACTTTGCCCAAGTCCGAGCCAACCCATCCCCAGCTAGCCCTGGACGATGAGATGGTCCATCACAAACCCCATATGCTTTGTAAGTCTTCTCCTTCCTCTAAGCTTGGTTTCCCACGCTGATGGAGCATCTGTCTAGACCAGACACAGAGTCGCCGCTTGAGCCAGGATGATCGTTTCCGGCGAATGTCGACAGTCGGCACCAACCACCTTTCTCCGCCCCTCCTCTCCCCAGCAATGTCCTATTTCCTCCAGCAAACGAACCGGGTGAATATTGTCCTGCCGCCCTATTTGCAACCCATATCTCCCCGGATCATGAGCGAAGATTTGGAGTATCTGCAGAAGAAGGCAGCGTTTTTGATCCCCGAGACAGGCTTCCGCAACGAACTGCTTCGCTGCTACGTCCAATACGTGCATCCCTTCCTCCCCATCGTCGACCTGCAGGACTTTTTGACCGCCATCGAAAGGAACCAGCCCACCAACACCGTGAGCCTGTTGCTCTTCCAGGCCGTCATGTTTGCCGCAACCGCATACATTGACATGCGCTATCTTATAGCCCAGGGTTACATGACCCGGAAAGCTGCCAGGAAATCCTTCTTCCAGCGAGTCAAGCTCCTGTACGATTTTGACTACGAAGTCGATCGAGTCACGGTTGTGCAGGCTGTCTTGCTGATGACATACTGGTACGAGAATCCTGATGACCCAAAGGATGTGTGGCACTGGCTGGGTGTGGCCATCTCGGTGGCTCGAACCATCGGCCTCAATTGTGATACGTCGAACGCTTCGCTCATGACCTTGCAACAGCGCCGCCTCTGGAAGCGCATCTGGTGGTCCTGTTACATGCGGGATCGATTGATCGCCATCGGGATGCGGCGTCCGATGCGCATAGGCACCGGGGATTTCGACGTGCCAATGCTCGAGGTTTCGGATTTTGAGACCGAGCCCTTGCCAGCCGATCTCAGTAGAATGCTCGGAGGCTGCCCTGCCGTGAGAGACACTGCGAAGCGCGTTACACTGGCCAAAATGTGTATCGGCCTTGCCGATCTCTGTATCCGCATCACCCAAGTTCTCGCGGTCCAATACTCTACACTGGGGCACAAGATTGGGGCAACTCAAGAGACTACAATGAGACTGGTTCCGAAGAAGTCAGCAGCAGACCCATGCGATGTGATCCGGTGTGATCGCGCACTCGACCAGTGGCACAAAGACCTTCCGCACGAGCTCCATTACTTTGCTCCGGATTCGCGCGAGCGGACAAGCACTAATGACGGCGAGGTCATTAACCTCCATCGAGCTCTGCTGACTGGAATCTACCTCACCGCCATCAGTGCATTGCATCGGCCACAAATACTCCCTTCGGCTCCAAATGTTGTGGTTGCCCCGGAGCTCCGAGAATTGTCGAGGAGGAAAGTTCGCGAGGCCGCCAACGATATTACCGAGATGTACAAAGAACTCTTTGCGCATGATTTGATACGATACCTCCCCAACACTGGGGTAACATGCCTGCTTCCTGCCATTATCATCCACCTCCTGGATATCAAATCCAGCGACTCCAATACCCGGCAAGCGAGCATTCGGAGATTCCAATTTTGCATGCAGGCCTTGCAAAGACTGCGTGAGATGTATGCTTCTGCGGATTTCGCCTTTTCCTTCCTCGATGCAGCAGTGCGTAAGACCAATGCCCAGGTCTATGCTGCTGCTACGGCCACACCTGGGACGAAATCGCCCTTCTCGACCAGCTCGACTGGACTGGACCAGAAGAAGTTTCTCCCAGGACCGCTGTTGCTCACGCCGCCTCCTGAGGCTATGCATACGGCGAGCTTGCTACTCATGAACTCGACGCTGGCTCCGGAAGAGCGAAATCTCATTGCTGCGTACACGCCACCAGAGTCGGATATGAGCTTGAACCACCATCAGACCGCGGACGAAGCACTGACCAAATCGGCGGACATGAATATCGAACAGAACCTAGGGTTTAATTGTACCATGGATGAGGATCCGACACACGCTGGTTTTGAGACTCTTGTCGATTTGGAAGGAGGCACTGATTTGTTTTCCACTGTCGAAGATGGCCTGGATTTGAATATGCAGTGGCTTCAGGGATTCGATGCAGATAATCACACTCCTAACTCTGGAGAGTTCGCCTTGGAGACGATTGAAGAGGTAGACGAGCAGCGGAACCAGTGCGGTTATGCAGAACAGCCACTGGACGCCACCGACGAGCTTGTACTTGGTCTGGCCATTCAGGGTGAGGCTTGAGATTTTGCGATGCGTATGGAATGGTATATATAAAACGTGACATTTGTGTGTCTTCTTGAATCAGTACAACAGGATGATTGAGGACAGAATGAGGCTGGATATCGCTTCACCGTTACCAGAGCTGAGGTAGATGTTGAGGTGGCATGCAGATCATTGGTTTGTTTAGAAGCGAATCAAGTGACAAAATCTGCCTGCGGCTAATTACCCTTTCTATTCTCTTCACTTCTTCGTCGTGCCCTCGCAATCTCCTCCACACAAATAGTCTTATTTCGTCTTTCATATCAATTGTCCATCCCATGTCCTCTTGTACTCGCTGCTTGGAGAAGTACTCAATAGCCGTCTGGGCCTCCGATACCCCACCTCAAGCTTAGAAGAATCCGCCCCCGCCAGTTGATCGGCAGTGGCCCGTTCGACCTCTACCCTGCAATGTCACATTGAAAAACCATGACCAGTGGCAAACGCGATAAGAGAGCTCGCCTTGCCAAAAACCCTTCGAACTCGGCCTCCTCCGCAGTCAGCCGACCCATTTGACGAGGATACCCTCCAATCACACCAAAACGACGTGAAAGCCGTCTACCTGGATGGGTAGTGTATGCACGCAACTGGTCTAGGGACCTAGCATACTGGCCCTCCTCCATTCTCCGTCACTATCCGCTGTGTCCTGCGCCAAGTCATGGAAGCTTCGAAGCTTTCGAAGCTCTGCCACGCAATGCTTGTTCATTGCTGTTTGCACTGTCACACAAGAAGTCTACCGTGCCCGCATCCTCGGGCAAGCGATGGTTAAAAGATGTTTTACAGGGTAACACGCCGTTGCGCAGCTCCGAAGGGTCTTCCAATGATTTCTGGAAGATCGGTGCACAAGTAGCGAAAGCCCAGAGGGATCGTGTGATTGGAGGTCGGTTGTCTCGAAGCTTTGGCGAGGAATATTGTCTGCATAAACCATACTGGCTGTTCCCTGTCGTGCCTGGCCACATTGACCAAGTCACAGGCTGGGGATCTACCACCATCCTGATGCAGAATTCCCCGAGAGGTGCAATCTTATCGCAACCTAGCCCCATTGACTGGCAGAAGCTGTCATTCATGCATTTGCCGTAACATCCACTTGGGGACCTGCCTTATGTGGACCGGATCGCATATGGAAATGGACGCTCTCCCGTGGAATCAAGTCCTTTGACTGGACCGCTGCAGCTCGAGCTTCTCTACCCAGCGTCAGACTCCGTTTGTTCAGGGCCACCATAGCTAGGATCCCTGTCTCAATACTACTTCTTGTCATGCTTAACGTCATCGAATTATGGCCAATGCGTTCCTGGTGACTGAGTTGCAGCAAATCGCCTTCAAAGAGATCACACCTCGGGCGATTAACCAGCCATCTCTCACAGTCAGGTTCGAGCTAGTGAAGACACTAGAATGATTGCTACTCTTTGTGAGCGTGGAGTCCGTGCACATAGCAGTCAGATCGTGATCAGAGGTAGGTAAAGTGGTAAATCATCTGCTACTTAATGTTGTCGCGCGACCCCATTCCTCTCTCCCTCCCTCACGCAGCTGTCCGTGTCTGCTAGGTGGTGGTTGCTAAGTCACACAGCAGCTGTCGGTTTGAGGCCAAACTAAAGGGCAGCCTTCAACTGATCTCCCTTTCCCACGTTCGTGTCATTCTTCTACCTCTAGCGATTTGAATAACTATCGTGATGCACGGTGCAAAACTCTTCCTCGTCGGCGCTCTTGCCGCTGGTGTCTCGGCCGTTAAAGGACCTACCGTGCATAACAGAAGGGTTCCTGGGCCAAAGCTGCAGGTCTTGCCTCGACAATTACCAGCGGAGCCCACTGGAGTTAAGACAATTGTCACCCCGAATGGGATCAACATCACCTACAAGGAACCTGGCAAGGAGGGCGTCTGTGAGACAACCCCGGGCGTCAATTCATACGCAGGTTTTGTCAACCTTGCTCCCGATGTTCACAGCTTCTTCTGGTTCTTTGAGTCGAGGAACGACCCTGCCAATGATCCAATTACACTATGGCTCAACGGAGGTCCTGGAAGTGACTCTTTGATCGGAATGTTCCAAGGTGAGGGTGTTTCGAAAATCCAATCTGCCCCGGACCTATAGCTGACCACGTATTATAGAGCTTGGCCCGTGCAATGTCACTGAGAATCTGACCACGCACCTCAATCCCTACGCATGGAACGAGGCCTCGAACATGATCTTTCTCAGCCAGCCATTGGGTGTGGGTTTCTCATATGGCTCCAAGGTGAGGGCTCCTGGAGGAATATCACCACAAGAGATGGCACTGATGTCGATATAGGGCCCCGGCTCGCTGGATCCTAATTTCGGACAATTCGTTCCTCCGTCAGAGGCAAACGTCACGGGCCGATACCCAATAATCAACGCGACTGAGATTGGTGAGTAGGCATGGCTTGTTACAAACCCATATACTCACGACTGTGGTGTAGATACCACCGATCTTGCCGCGATCGCTGCATGGGAGGTGCTTCAAGGATTCTACGCAGCACTACCGCAGCTTGATTCTAAAGTCCAATCAACCAAATTCAACCTGTGGACGGAGTCCTATGGAGGTGAGAATAACGACGTCCATCTCAGTTACGAAACTGACCATACTGTAGGACATTATGGTCCTGCTTTCTTCAACTACTTTTATCATCAAAACGAAGCGATCCTTAATGGTACTCAAACCGGCAAATCCTTCGAGTTTGTGAACCTGGGAATCATGAATGGCATTGTAGACGAATACGTTCAAGCGCCCTACTACCCGATTTTTGCCAACAACAATACTTATGGCATCAAGGCTGTGAACGATACTGTCTATGACTATATGACTTTCGCCTGTTATATGAATGACGGATGCCTGGACCAGATCTCTTTCTGCGCCGAAGCCGACACGAGCACCCTCACAGGCCAAGCTGCCTGCAGCGAGGCCGAGGCCATGTGCCGGGATAGTGTCGAGTCACCTTACTACTACTATGGGGGCCGCGGAGTCTACGATATCCGTCACCCATACGACGACCCTACCCCACCCACCTACTTCATTGACTACCTCAACTTGGCCACGACACAACAAGCTCTAGGTGTCGACACAAACTACACGTCAGATGCCAATGATGAAGTGTACTACGCCTTCCAGCAGACGGGCGATTTCATCTACTTCAACTTCATTGACGATCTAGAAGAGATCCTTAATTCGTCCTCGGTGCGCGTGACGCTTGTGTATGGGGACGCGGACTACATTTGCAATTGGTTTGGCGGAGAAGCAGTGTCCCTAGCCGCCAAATGGCCTCACGCTGCTCAATTCAAGGCGGCGGGATATACGCCGTTCGTGGTGGATGGAGTCGAGTACGGCGAGACGCGCGAGTATGGCAACTTCTCTTTCACTCGCATTTATGAGTCGGGCCATGAGGTACCCTACTATCAGCCGATTGCTGCCTTGGGCTTCTTCACACGCGCGATCAATGGTTTGGACATGGCGACGGGTACGGTGCACGTGAACGGGACACAAGGGGGAACCAATGGCAGCGCACATGCCACTCATACCGAGAGCTTTGTGCCATTGCCAACCAGCTCGTCGAGCTCTGCAGCCTCGGCGGCGTCGTCGGTGCCCAAAGGTCCAGTGATCCCAGGGCGATTTGCGAGACGGGGATATTAACATGAGGAATGACGATGAATGTGTGTGACGGAGCTACGATGGGTCAATGGGAATTCGGTGTCATCGAACCGGATGAGCTTCGTTCGGCCTTTCGGCCTGAGGGGACGTGTCCACAACCACCTATTCAATGAATAATGAAAAAACTTCGACATCAAAAGTCTAGACGAACGTAGTCGTACCCTGGAGATTTGATACAACCGAGTACGGCCAACTCTCTATGTGTTCTGTAAACGACTCGTCATCTCCGCCTTTGCTTTCGACATAGATCGTATGTTTATGAGGGGAAGGGGAAAGCACAGTCAATTCCGCCAATGAGACGCGTTGAATCGCGGAGACAGAGGAAGCGAGAGGAGAGGGAGGAGGAGAGAGCTGAGACCGAGGAGATTCTGGGAGTTTGGGGAAGTTCGCGGACAACGAGCACCGAGCAGACCGAGGTAACTAGTTCCGGCGGCTGCTGGGTCGTGGGTTTGTGGGTAAGTATGAGGTATTTCATACCTACTTACTACTAGATAGGCAGTAAGTACCCAAGTACCTAAGTACTCGTACCCCATCGATACCTACTTGTGGAGAGCAAGAGCGGATATCCTTTTTTCACGAGCTAGCCACGTGTTTGTTTCTTGGGTATTACGACTCCGTCCCGTCTCAAGATCAGACATGTGGCTGTGGCTGTTGGCTGTGGGCTCCCTAAATTAAATTTGGGGCGGGAGGTGGAAAAGAAAAGGGGAAATGTAGAATGTGGAATGTACAATGTACGCCATATACCCGTGGTACCTTCCTGGGTGTACCACGCCCTTGAGGCACTATATTCTTTGTACTCGTATGAGGTATGTACTACACGGAGAACATATAGAGGAGTCATCGGCAGGTATATAGGTATATCTATATGTACGTAGGTGCCTGGGTTGAGAGAGAGCGCTACTCGATATACGCTGTACGAGTAGACGCATACAGAGGCTGGGCGGCGAGTGACAAAGTCCCCTGCATGTACCTCCCTCACAGCCCCGTGACTCTAGGCTATGGCTAGATAGCTCTTGCGTCCCTACCTCCCCCCTAAAAACGTATGTGGCTGTCAATGAGGCTCCAGGATCGGATCGAATCAGATGATAAGTCGATACTGTGACATCGGTGGAAGGGGGTTGGTTTCAATTGGGACCATTGGTGTGTCAGGAGGTGACGAGGCTTTTCTTTAGATCAGCGACCAAAAAAAAGGTAGGTCGGTCAGCCACAAAAGATGCAGACCAGCGGCGAAGGCTGGTTAGGAAATGAGAGGGAAGGGAAAGAGAGAGAAAAGACAGACAAGGGGGAATGAGGTGGTTCATTGGTGTTGGTGATGTCACTCAATGTCAGTGCCATGTCAAGCACGTCCAATCCAAGGCCACTTGTCACCAATCTCAACGTCTGCCGCCTGCCGCACCCCCGCCTCATCCACCTCATCTGCGGGGCCAGCCACGCAAAAACTTGGCCATCATCCTTGGAAAAATTGGGTCAGAAAGAGCTGCAACCGCCGATCAACCACGCCAGAAGTTTGTTTGACCTCGCAAATCGGCAAAGCCCAAGCAATGTGGGCACACGCATGGCTGTGGCTGGTGAGCACACAAGTTGCCACGGGCGCCCATCGGTAACATCGGTCGATGATCGAATGCATGTGGTCGACCACGGGTACGCCGTTCCGAACTCATTTTGTCATGGTGATACTAAGAAAGTATTGAGGCGGGCTGGTACACGCACCCATGGTAGCGTAGGTAGCTACTGCCTGCATTGCTGCAATCTGTTCATCGTACAGTACTTAGAGCGACCTCGGTCAGCCACCGTGAACGACGACGAACTCCTCAACAATGAAAGCTGCTGTCCGAAACATTCTTTGCAAATACCCGGATGAGTACCGCGTCCAAATGGTCTCCCTCCCAATAATCCACGTCTCTTGGGCCGCACGCACCTCTCTATGACGACACAATGGACAATTTGGACTGAAACTGTGGCTGACCCTGACTTGTTCCATCCATTCAATTGCGTCAGAGCAGTCGATGAACTCTGGATGAGGTAGGAGTGTGGCACAGAAGCATGCAATTTCCATCGAATGGAAAGCAATGGGACAAGGAGATGGACACGAGCTTGCAGGGACATCCAAGCCAGCTTTGAATGGCGATCGAGGCTGGAGGGAGACAATCGCGAATGAGAAAGGAGGCAGAAGTGTGGTTCATATGCAGTCTGACAAGGGTCCATCCTAGCACATGCTGGGGTGGGAGCATTTGGATGGAGAAACTGATGTCAGTTTGCCTCGTGCTGCGATCATTGTCCCAACTCTTCGTACATTGGCATTGGGAATCGATAGGAGAGACACGCAGACAGCGTTATCCGGTAACTCGTATGAACCTTGTACTGCTTCTTGTTCTCTCTTTCCAAAGGAAATACGCCACAACAGCTCTTTTTCCGTCCGACACGAGGGTAGTCGGCCCCCGTAGTGCGGTCATTGCGAACATGGGATTTGACGAAATGCCCTCGGCCACATGCAGGGATTTTAGAGTTTAGGGCCACTAGGTGGAGGCTGAGTGGAGAAACGCGACGTCGTCTACCGAGTCCTTGTAAGATTTTCATACGGGGGAGGGTGTGGCGCTTTCATCTGCGGGAAGGCCTCGAGGATGATTGAGAAGTGGACGAAATCGATGTGCAACTCGCATCGCACCGCCGCAGTTGGAACAGCAAACCCGGTTTTTCCTGAGAAATCTACCCAGGATGACTGGCCAACCCCACCTTCCTGCCTACGAGTACCTATCTAGCTACCTGGCTGGTTCGACTAGGGGGCTTCTTCTTCCAGGCACCGCAGAGCAACCAAGGACAGGGAAACCTAGCTCTGCTGGCTCGCTTTGCTCTGCTATAACAAACATGATGGACCGGTGACGTAGGGGAGTTTTTGCCCGTGTACTTGATCAAAGCTGTTCCTCCTCCCTCGTTCCACGACGACTTTGTTCCTGATCTTCACAGAAACCTTGAATGTGTTTTTTTGATTGTATACCTACTCTAGCTCCGAGCTCTTCTTGTACTATTATCGCCCTATCATCGTAACAATCTAATACTTCCTACCCAACTCAACCCAGGAAAAAAACACAACTGAAAAAGCACCAGACAGGCGTGTGCGCGGCTGAACCTGACAGCGGCGCAGAAACAAATGCAGCAAATAGTTTGAGACAGCTGATGACAAGTAATCGACTATCGTCCTCCTCATACGCCTACTACAGCTTCCCACCCACCCCGAACAGAGAATCCCCGCAGTCTAAACGCTCGACCCCAGAGACAGTCAGAAGCTACAAGAGCACAATGCCTTCTCCGGCGGCAGGCAGAACCTCAAATGTCCCAGAGACACCCACAAAGACCGGCAAGAACCCTGCTTCGTCGTCCACTTCCAAGCTGACTGGTGAAGGCACTCCCGGTCGGAAACCGCCCAAGCTCGGCACCTCCAAGGCGACGCCGAAGAAACTGTCAGAGTCAGAGTCGCCGAAACCAAAGCCCACAGAAGACATTACCAAGCCCGTAGAAGAAAAGGGCAAGGATGTCGAGGAGGAGAGCCAACAAGGTATCAGCATGAAAGATACGGAAGAGACTGGCGGCAAGATCAGTCAACCAGGCGACGACACCGGCGCCGAAACCAGTGAGCTCTCCGAAGCTAACCCGGAGCCCATCCCTGAAGACGACGACGACGAGGAAGAAGGGGAGGAAGAAGGTGACACGGTCCGCGGTGGCAGAGATGCTGCTAAAGACGAGGGCACCGAGGGAGACGAAGAGGAAGAGGAAGTGGCAGAAGAGGGCGATGCTGCCGAAGAAGCCGAGGACGAGGCCGAAGGCAAAGGAAACGGTGCACTTGGCGGACTCGGCAAGGCCACCAGTGGTGTCGTTGGTTCCGGCAAGAAAGTCGCAGGTCGTGTTGGCGGTGCCAAAGACTCTGCTACTGGCGCAGCAGGCAAGGCTTCCCAGGGTGATGTGCAAGGCGCCGCAGACGACACAGTCGGCGATGTCAAGGACACAGCAGAAGATACTGCCGAAGATGTCCAAGACACGGCGGAAGATACGGCGGAGGGCGCAAAGGAGACAGCTGAGGAAGCAGCTGATGCCGTACCCAAAGATACTGGGGACGTGCCCGATGTCAAAGAGTCCGCAAATGGCGTCAAAGGTCACGCAGAGAAGGTGGCTGATGATGTCGAGGAGACTGCAGAAGAAACGGCCGATGGTGCAACCGAAGGGCTGCCTGTTGACCTGTCCATCCTGAAGGGTCTCAAGGTCACCGAGACCGGAGACATCAAAGATAAGGCCGGCAACGTTGTCGGCAAACTCGACGAAGGTGACCCCGCCGATCTTGAGGGTTACGAGATTGGCGACGACGGCGAAATCCTTGATGAAGATGGTGACGTCGTCGGTCGTGCAAGCGTCATCCCAGAAAAGGCTCAAGAGCTTGCTGGCAAGGCGACCGAAGACGTTGATGGTGCGGTCAATGGCGTCCACGAAACTGCAGAGGACGCTCAGGACCAGGCCGAAGACGCTGTTAACGGCGTCAAAGACACAGCAGAGGATGCTGTCGAGACATATCTTCCTGACCTAAATGTCCTCGACGGCTTGGAAGTCCAAGAGAACGGAGACATTCTGGACAAGGATGGTAACGTCTTGGGCAGAATCACTGAAGGCGACCCCGCAGACCTAGTCGGCATGACAGTAAATGCCGACGGCGAAATCCTGGACGAAGATGGCGATGCTGTGGGTCGTGCAGAGACCCTCCCTCAGCCTGTTAAACAAGCTGTCGAAGAAGCTGCCGGAGAACTTCCTGGTGTTGAAGCGCTGGAAGGTCTGGAGGTTCAAGAAGATGGAGCAATCAAGGACCAAGCCGGCAACACCTTGGGAAAGATTACCGAAGGTGATCCGGCTGATTTGGTCGGGAGAACACTCAATGCTGAAGGTGAAGTTTTGGACGAAGACGGCGACGTCATTGGCCGCGCAGAAATCGTACCCGAAGCCGCCGAAGCAGTGCAAGAAAAGGTTGATGGTGCCCAGGAGGAAGCCAAACCAGAATTTGTCCAAGAGGCATTCGACAAGGTTGAAGGGTTGCAGGACCAACTGAAGCCGAATCTCACGATCGTCGAAGGTCGCAAACTCAACAAGAAGGGTACTATCCTCGATGACGAAGGAGAAGTCCTCGCGAAACTTGTGGAAGGCGACGTGAAGGCTTGCGCTGGTAAACTTCCCAATGAGAATGGTGAAATTCTCGACAAAGACGGCAAAGTTATTGGGCGTGTTGAGGTCGTCCAGGGAGAGGCTGCCGAAGAAGCTATGAAAGAGCTCCACCCCGAACTGGTTGAACAACTTGAAGAAGCACAGCAGGCTGCGGAAGAAGCCGAAAAGCAAGCTGAGGAGGCTGGCGACCAGGCCGATGTTGCCGGCAAAGCTGCCGATGCCGCTGAGGGTGCCGCAGGCACTGCTGAAGAGGCGGTGGACGAGGCTAAAGACGCAGCTGAGAAGATCACCAAGCCAGATTTCGCACAACTCGAGGGTTTGAAGGTCAATAAGAAAGGTCAAGTGGTCAACGAGGATGGTGATCCCATCGCCCAGTTGGCTGAAGGTTTCGACCTTGAGGCTGTCCGTGGCAAGAAGATTAATGAGAACGGAGAAATTCTGGACAAGGATGGCAATGTTATTGGTCGAGTCGAGTTCATTCCCGAAGCTGTCGAAGAAGGTATCGTCGAAACCATTGAAGAAGCTGCTCCCGAAGTCCCTGAGACTTCGATCCTTGAAGGTCTTAAAGTCAACAAGAAAGGTCTAGTGTTGAATGAGGATGGTGACGAGATCGCGAAACTCGTCGAAGGCGATCTTGCCGCCGTTGCAGGAAAGAAATTGAACGACAAGGGCGAGGTCTTGGACAAGGACGGTAATGTCATTGGCAAAGTCGAAATGATTCCCCAAGAAGTTGAGGAGGAAGTCGAAGAGGCTGCCGAAGAGATTGACGATGGCTTGCCGCCTCTATCCATCCTGGAGGGTCTCAAAGTTAACAAGTCCGGCAAGATTGTCGACAACAACGGCAACGTTGTCGGCGAACTGGTTGAAGGAGATGCCAAGAAGATTTGGAAGGCCGGTACAACCTGCGACGACCAGGGACAATTCTGGGACAACAAAGGCCATATAATTGGTCGTGCAAAGACTCTACCTCAAGAGGATAAGGAAGAAGAAGCCGAGTTCGCAGGTCTTGAAGGTCTAACTGTTGTGGCCGACGGATGGGTTGAAGATGAGAACGGCAACAAAGTAGGCCGCATCGTTGAAGGAGACCCAAAGAAACTTGTCGGTCGTGCGGTCGATGAAGATGGTGACATTATTGACAAGCGAGGTAATGTCGTTGGCCACGCTGAGAGATACGAAGAACCCGAACCAGAGCCCGAACCAGAGGAGCAGAAGATCGACCTTTCAGAACTGAAGGGCTTGACATGTAACAAACAAGGCAATGTCATCGGACCTGATGGTGTTCCCATTGGTCGTCTGGTCGAAGGCAATCCCAAGGAGCTTGCAGGCCGCAAGATTGATGAGAATGGCCAGATCTGGAACGATCAAGGTCATGTCGTTGGCCGCTGCGAACTCATTCCATTCAACGAGCGTGAAGCCAAGCCCGAAGGGCCTTTTGCTGGCCTCGAGGGTCTCATCGTTGTCAAGGACGGCTTCGTTGAGGATCACGAAGGTAACATTGTTGGACAGGTGGTAGAGGGAGATTGGAAGAAACTCCTTGGCCGCGGGGTGGATGAAGATGGCGACATTATCGACAAGTACGGCAATGTCAAAGGCCATGTCGAACCATACGAAGTCCCCGAGGAAGAGGTCGTGGAGGAAGATCTATCCAGCCTCGCTGGTAAGACTGTCAACAAACAAGGCAAGGTCGTTGACGAGCATGGAACCATCTTTGGCGAAGTTGCCGAGGGTGAAGTTCAGCGTCTTGTCGGTTGTAAGGTGGATGGCAAAGGACAAATCTGGTCCAATGATGGCAGAGTCATCGGTCGTGCAAGACTCATCGCAGGTGGTGACGATGGTCGTGCTGAAGGACCATTCTCCAACTTCGACTCTACAACCATTGACAAGGATGGTTTGGTCAAGGACGCCAGCGGAGAGATCATCGGTCGTGTCACCGAAGGTGACATCAAAAAGTTGGTCGGTCGCAAGGTTGATGACGACGGAGATATTGTCGACAAGAATGGTAATGTCATTGGTCACGCCGAACGCTGGGAACCAGAAAAGAAAGAACGAGAGGTTTCACCTATGTCTGGCCTCCGCGTGAATAAGGAGGGTGAAGTTCGCGACCGCAATGGAGATGTTATTGGCCGATTGACAGAGGGCAACTTGCTCGCCTGTATTGGCAAGGAGGTCAACGACAATGGCTATGTCGTGGATCAAGACGGCAACAAGATTGGAGAATGCACCCTGCTTGAAAACATTCCAGATGAAGAAGAAGTCGAGGAGGGTCAAACGCCCGAGCAACTCAAAGAGGAGGAGGAGCGTGAGGTTGCAAAGAAGATTTCCAACATCATCAATCAGACTTTGGAGAAGATGGAGCCTATCTGCAAGCAGATCACAGAGGTAAGTGCATTCATTGCTTGCTTTCCAGGAGTCACACTAACTTCTCATCACAGCTTGTCGAAAGAGCTGACCGCACACCCAAAGAAGAGCTCGATGAGGAGAAACTTGTACAAGACGTCAAACCACTTATCGAAGAGGGCTCTCGTATCCTGGGTGAATGCAATGGTGCGATTCGCGGTCTCGATCCTGACGGTCACATCGCCGCCAACGCCAAAGCAAAGGCAGCGAGTGGTGAGGCTTCGCCAGAAGAATATCGTGTGGCAGAGGGATTGAAGGAACTTACCACTCAAGTGGTCAAGACCATCGACAACGCCAAGAAGAAGATTGCCGATATGCCTCATGCGAAGAAGAAGTTGAATCCACTGTGGGCGCTGTTGACAGAACCCCTGTTCCAGATTATCGCTGCTGTCGGTCTACTGCTGAGCGGTGTGCTCGGGTTGGTGGGCAAATTGCTCAACGGCTTGGGTCTTGGTGGTTTGGTGAGTGGCCTCCTGGGAGGTCTCGGTGTTGACAAGCTGCTGGGTGGATTGGGCTTGGGCAGCTTAGCGGAAGCTATGGGTCTGGGGGGTGGAAAGAAGAAGAAATAGGCGATGAGTTGAGATGAATTGCAGTTGCTGCGGAGAAGGCAGCAGGATATGAGCTATGGGGAGGAATTTGTAACACTACCTTTTCCTGGGTTTTGGGTATGAGGCATTTGACTGGATTTTGTTTTGCTTGTTATGAATGTGGCGGGATGTACATGTGGAGGGTAATGACATTTGCTGTTCTAGCGAAGAATGATAAAAGTGTTTGTAAAAACCACTCAACATGTATCGTGTCAAACAAACCTGAATGGTAAGTTCTTGAGGGTGTGTAGCCGTTGCACCTATATCGCATACCGATCTATAGATTGTTGCAATCTATCAGTTCATCACGCACTTACCTCGTGGGCATCAATCGATGGTCAGAGGTGAGATCTTTCATTCGTCGCCATGCATGCTTTTGGCGATATTCTGGGGACGAAAAAGTCATTGAGGCAACGATCATGATGTTGCCAGTGCGGCATTTCATGATTCGACGGATGGATGGATTAACAGAGTCAGTTGTCAGCTGGAAAGCGTTGACGTTCCATCCACTCCTGCCGCGTGCTTGGGCCACCGTATCATCAGGACATGGCGATGGATCCCACTCCCTCCCCACTCGGCCATGTCGCACTCGATGAACGGCCGCGTACCTCTCGTGCCTTTCGTCCTTGCCTCGTCGTCGTCCTCACCGCGGTGGTGGTCACCGACCTCTACAAACCCATGTCGAATGTAGAATGGATACCCCGCGGGAGTCGCGGCCAGGACGACAGGAACGTCCAATCTGTCCGCCCAGGGAAAGATCCACGCCAACAATCTGCTCGCGATGCCCCTGCGCAGGTGTGATGGGGAGAACGTCCCGATCCCGCGCACCTCGAAGCAGTGCATGACTCCGAACGTGGCGGAGAGGGCGGCTTCGACGGTCTGGTCCCAGTGTTCGTGGAGGGCGCGGTGGGCGGATGATGGCAGGTCGACGACCTCCGTATCGACATTCGTCGGAGGTTGCGATGCGGAGGAGGTCAAGCTTGGTATTTCGACTTTGCTCTGGGTCTCTGTCGTACTTTTTGAGACGGATGGTTGTATTCTGTGTTCCTGTTCTTGTCCTGGCAATGGGTGATATTGGAACTCGGCAAACGCGACGACGACACCTCCAGCGGCAGACACTATGTCACTCTGTGCCGTTGGCTGCGGCAGGTCCAGGTCCAGGTCCAGATCCAGATCGCGAATGACCAGGTGCTCCATGCGCGGTACATGCCGACCCAACCCGTCGGACTCGAGACCGACGATACGGGGATATTTCAGCTCGCTGAGGAGCTCGACCCTGGTGCACGCCTCGAGCCATTCGCGAGCCTCCTCGGCGGGGACGTTGCCGTATCTCAACTGTCCTAGCGGAGTGGTGGTCAAGGACGAATGTTTGATGCGTGCGATATCCGGGATCACGTTATCTGCGTCGTCTAAGGAGATGTGGATAGGGTCGGTCAGGTGCATGTTTATGCTAGAAAAGGGAATTTTCTGGCGTTTATGGGTTGAGGGAGGTGGGTGGGTGGGCTAACTATGAGCAATACAAGACGTGGCCACCAGTGCCACTAACCAGTTGTGCCAGTGCAGTTTAGCGAGGGGGAGGAATGGCGCAAGGGTGTGGTTCAGCCTCGTCAGCCCCCTCCTTCCACAGGAGCAGAGGGTGATTAGGTGATTTGTTTCCAACCACAACCAAATGAATTCAACAGCTTAGAACACAGGTACAAGCAGGATATGGCTCGTAGGAGGTACAGAGAGCGGAGGAGACGCGGGGAAACCCTGGAGGAGCGACGCGTCGAGACCTCGGTATCCCGCATCGTCTAACTCGGCTCAGAGCTCGTCTGCCCGAGTCGTCCACAAGCAACACAGACATATCCCAGGTTCAACAAAATAGCATTGGACAACCGGTACCGAGTTCCAACTTGTTCTACGAGGTTAAGGCTTTCCAACTGGCACCACAAGGTTACTTATTACTTGGAGGTACCGACCGTTTCGCTTATCCAAGGTCAAGTGAAGTGGGTAGTCCACTGGCTAATTGCTGACACTGTGCCTCGGAAACTTGGTGTCCAAGGACTTAAAGGACATTATTACACGGTTTTTTTGTTTCATTTTCATCCTTTTTCTGGTTGATCTTGACAATCTACACAACATCCCTGCGAGTTTTCGACGGGACCTTTTGTTTGTGTCTGCGCCCATATCAACATCACAATAACGAACGACCCGCCATGTCGATAACAACCCCCCTCACCCAGCTGCTGGGTATCAAGCACCCCATCCTCCTGGCTGGTATGGGTTCGACGTCGGGTGCTCCTCTTGCGGCGGCCGTGACGAATGCCGGTATGTTGTCTTGATCGAAAACAACCCTCCCTGCCGTCGCTCCTTGTTCTCGTTTTTCCAGGACGCATGCTAAATTCCATGAGAGGCGGCCTCGGGGTGATTGGTGGAGTGGGATACACGCCCAAGATGCTCAAGGAGATGATAGAGGAGTTGAAAGTGAGTGGATGTTTTGTTCGCAGTTACTTTGGCCGAGACGGATGGGCACCGACACCCGCCAAAAAAGCTGGGGAAATAAGGGAGAAAAAAGAAATCGAATTGTATTACAGAGGCTGAATTTGTCACTTCTCGCTCGAACAGGCTGCTCTCAAGGACCCTTCAGCCCCCTTTGGCGTCGATCTCTTGCTCCCACAAGTCGGCGGCAATGCGCGAAAGACCAATGTGAGTAATGTCCTCCCCCATTCTGGCTCCCTTAAATCGAAAATGTCCTTCAATTTTGGTCCCTCGTGTGGCCGCTGATCGCCCTCTTCTAATGTCTCAATCTGCAGTCGGACTACACAAAAGGTGCCCTCGATGAACTCATCGACATCATCATCGCCGGTGGCGCCAAACTCTTCGTCTCGGCCGTGGGAGTCGCCCCCAAACACGTCGTTGACAAGCTGCACAAACACGGCGTGCTTTATATGAACATGGTTGGACACCCGAAGCATGTCCACAAGGCGTGCCAGGCTGGCGCCGACATCATCTGCGCCCAGGGAGGAGAAGCTGGAGGTCACACTGGCGAAACGGCCACGACGTGAGTGAGACTGATCTATTTTCGTACGACGAGAAAATGCTGGTGCATCATTGGCATTGCGGTACGCCCTGCCCCCCAATGGAACGGAATCGCTGACCCTTGACTGTGAAGTATCTTGATTCCCGCTTGCGCCGATATTGTCAAGAACTATACCTCCCCACTGACAGGCAAGGCCGTCGAACTCGTCGCCGCCGGCGGCATTTTCGACGGTCGCGGCATTGCGGCAGCCTTGTCGCTGGGCGCCTCGGCCGTCTGGGTCGGCACACGATTCGTCACGGCCAAAGAATCCGGCGCCGCCGAGGCCGCCAAGAGGGCCATCCTCGCTGCGGGCTTTGACGACACCATCAAGTCGACAATCTGGACCGGCCGTCCCCTCCGCGCCATTGCCAGCCCTTATGTCCGGAACTGGGAGACGAAGCGACGGGACGAGATCGAGGAGCTGCAAAGTAAAGGCATCCTTGTCCTGAACCACGAGTTGGAGAAGTTGGAGAAGACCGGAGGCCTCACCGAGGAGATTGAGGATCAATCGGCGTGCATGTACGTCTACTCTTGCTCCTCCCACCACGGTATCGCCGCAAGAAGTGTTTGCTAACATGTAATTTTTTTTCTTCTAAATATAGGCCGGCCGGCCAGGTCTCTGGTCTCGTTAACACGCCAAATCAGACTGCAGCAGAGATTGTGGAGGAGATGATGGATGGCGCTGTCAAGGTGCTGAACCGTGTTGGGGGGTATTTGAAGCCGAGTGCCAGACTGTGATTGTATTTGGCCGCAAAGGAAGGGAAAGACGAAAAGAGGGATGTGTGAGTCTTTGAACGGAGCACAGGATAGGTTTCCCTAATTGCCATCGCCTTGCCTTGCTGTGATGTGCTGCGCTTCTGGATAGTAGGCGATGGCGCATTGCTGTGGTCCGTAGCTCACCAACGCCTTCGTCTTAGGGAGTTGCTCTCCCACCTTGAAGCAATCATAGATGTCTAGACGTATTCCCTACCGCAGCAGGAGGCAACTCGCTTGTTCTTTTGGCTCTGCGAGGGCCTCAGGCTTTATTGGGGTTACCGCTCTCCTCCTCAGCCTTTCCGGTTACTCCAAAGCATATCGACTACCGCGCTACCAGCCTCGTGCCCCACCCCGCAGCCTCGCGAGAACCCGTGGTGCGCGAGGGTAAGCAAGCGAAATTTCAAATTCCTACCAAACCACAGGGACATGGTCGATTCATTCGGACCAACTATCTAAAGTCATCCCCAATCTACCGAGATACGAAAAAGAGTCTCCATGGCCGGGGAAACCCCGTTCTCGCCGTCTCCGGACAAACCAGTCGTCGCCGTGGCAGGTGGTACCGGCGACCTGGGCACACGGCTGACCGAGACGTTTCTCTCCGCCGAGCTGCGCGACCGGCTGTCGGGGTTCGTGCTGCTCGCTCGTCGCTACACAGCCCGGATGGAACGATGGAGGGACTCTTTAGGTGCCGAGGTGCGCATTATCGACGACGACGACGAGGGCGACGGGGTGACGGGGTGTGATGAAAACGATCTGATCATGGCGTTGGACGGGGTCGATGTCCTTGTTAATGCGTGAGTAATTTTCTCGATATCTTGTTTCTACGCACAATTACCTTGCAGCGGTATACACGTACTTTGTCTCTCTTTTCTCTGTCCTCTCTTTGAGGTGTATGGCGGCCTACACGTTCCAACCACTCCCCCAACCCCCCCGACCCTTTTGAAAAGGACACTACGGCTGAAATCCCACCCTTCTCCCTTCATAGCATATCATCATCAGGCGCCCGACTGCGCGACAAGATCGCCCGCGCGCTCCCCCAGACGCGGGTGAAGCTGTACTTCCCGTCCGAGTTCGGGGTGGACCACACGCTGCACGACTTCCGCGTGCCGGAGTGGGACGGCAAGAAGGCGCACTACGCGCTGACCCGGCAGGTTTTGGCGCCCACGAACATCCAGGTCTGCAGGATCTTCAACGGCCTGTTCCTCCACAGCGGCGTCGGGCCCTGGTACGGCTTCCACACGGCCAAGGACGTTTACCAGGCCGTAGGCTCCCTCGACCAACACGTCAGTTTCACCGAAATCGGCGACATCGCCCGCGTCCTGTGTCTGCTCGCCGAGCGCGCCATGCGTGGTGGCCCCGTGCCCCCGCAGCTCCGCATCGCAGGCACCAACGCGAGTTTTCGCGACGTCGCTCGGCTCATGACCGCGGCGGGCGCGGGTGCGGGTGCGGGTGCGGGCGAGAAGAAAGAGATCGAGCTCAAGAGCGTCGAGTTGGAGGCGTTCCGCAACCGCATCCTGAACCGCCAGTACGAGGACCGCGGGCCCATCCCGTGTCTGCGCTTCATCATGGGCGACGGGCGCGCAGACTACAGAACCACGGAAGAAGGTGGGCTGGGCAACGATAACGACCTCGTCAACCCGGACCAGAGGCATTTTGTGTGGAAGACCATGAGGGATTTGGCCGTCGAGACCAAGGGGAGACCGAATGTGAATGCTTGATACACCACGACTCCCTTTTTCTTTGCTTGCTTGTCACCTGAAAAGAAGGGGGGGTTAGAAGGCATCACACCGATTCAGACAGAGGCGCAAGGGTGTCTATGTTTTCGCGTCGACTATATTTACGCCGTCTAAGCCAGCTCTACCCACTCACTCGCCCCTCCTATCTATCTACGCCGATGGCGGGCGTGCTATCGCATCCGCGCGGCATTCCACATCTCAAATTCCAGCAACATCTCCCTCGTGATGCTCTTGGGCGTCTGCCCGATCGCCTTGCGAACGTCGTCGGACACGATGATGTCGCGGTCCGCGTCAAAGGCGTTTTCCCCGGCTGTCTGGCAAATGGCCACGACCTCGGCACCCGAAAACCCTTCTGTGGCACTGGCGAATTCTCCGACGTCGTCCTCGAGGCTGTCGGGATTGTCATAGACGCCTTCGAGGCGCTTGTGGAAGATCTCCTTCCTCGCTTCCACGTCCGGCGGACCGATGTAGACGATGTTGTCAAATCTGCCCGGACGCAGAAGGGCCGGGTCGATGTTTTGCGGCTTGTTGGTCGCGGCGACGACAAACACGTTGCGCAGCTCCTCGAAGCCGTCCATCTCGTTGAGCAGCGTGGTCAGCACGTTCAGGTCACTGCCACTCCTCCCGCGCGAGGCGATCGCGTCGATCTCGTCAAAGAAGATGATGCTCGGGCTGGCCGCGCGCGCTTTGCGGAACACCTCGCGCGTCGCCCGCTCGCTCTCGCCCACGTACATGGAAATCAGCTCGGCGCCCTTGACGGCCAGAAAATTCAGCCCGGCTTCCGTCGCCAGCGCCCGCACGAGCAGAGTCTTGGAGCACCCCGGCGGGCCGTACAGCAGGACTCCCTTCTTGGGTTGTAGGCGCAACTTCTTCATGCGGTCGGCGAACCGCAACGGGCGCTCCACGGCGTTGTGCAGTTGTCGCTTGACTTCGTGCTGGCCGCCGATGTCGGTCCATCGGACGTTGGGCGTCTCGAGGAATATCTCCTGCAGGGCAGACGGTCGGACCTGTTGTAGGGCAGTCTCGAGGTCTGCGGGCTCTATCACCATGGGAGACCCTCCATCGCCTTCTGCTGCCTCGTGAGCCGGCAGGTGCTTCGATGCCAAGTGGATCGTCACCCGAAGAAGAGCCCGCAGATCGACGCCCACGTATCCGTGAGTCCTCTCTGAAATTTCCTGCAAAAGGTCGTCCCCCGGGATACTGTCCTCGCCTCGCAGGGCCAGCAGGATCTCTTTCCTCTGAAGCGCCGAGGGGATCGGCAACTCAATCTCGGCCGCAAATCTGCCTTCTGTCCGCAGCCTTTCGTCAACGTCATTCGGATGCCTGGCTTCAGCGACCACTAGGGTAGGGCTTCCCTTGATGCGCTCAAACATCAAGTCCAGTTCACGGGACACAGTAGAAGAGCTGCTAGTGCCGGAACCTTTGATGATATACTCTGGCCTCACGAGGACGAGACAGGGATCTGGTGAAGCGTGGATCTCTGTCCCTGGCATCCAGGATCGGACCGCAGGCCACGCGCAATCAGCCAAAGCAGTAATCACGGCAGATTTGCCCGTGCCTTTAGCCCCATATAGAAGAAGGCCCTGCACAGGCTCGTACGCTTGGAAATGCTGTTTGGCAACCGGATTGCAGAGATCGCTCACGATGTCCTGCACTTGAGCAATCTGCGATCGTATCCCGCCGAGGTGCTTTGGTTCGAAAACAATAGTCACTGGCTGATCGGATGTCTCTGAGCTGACGACGCGAAATGTCGTGTCCCTGGTCACGCGTGCAAACAGGGAGTCAGGCACACCCACGTCCTTGACGACAAACTCGACTGCTCCGGCCTTGTCCGACTTGTTGGGCAGCGGACAGTGTAGTCGCTGGGACACGACCATATATTCGCCCGTAGGGGAGATGTAAGAGGCGATCTGTTTCGACCAGGACTTCGAGTCAGTCGTGTCAGCGTCCGGCTGGCCTCCCGGCACCTTCTGGACCGTCACCGAGAGGGAACTCGGCAGAGGATGTGGCCAGCGCGAGATGGTGACTTTATCGCCCAACTTGAACCCGTAGGCTTCCTGGAGCAATCTCGACGTCTGGACGATCGAGTCCTTCATCCCCGGGCCCAGACCCTGCCACGCAACGGCGAGTTTTCTCTTGCCATTGGTGTTATCCCCGTCCGCTCCTCGGAGTTCACAGATGTCCCCGGACTTGAGCTTCAGCGAGAGCATCGACACGGCCGTCAGCCCGATTCTAAAAGGGTCTTTGTCCGCGCCGGCCGGACGCACAATGAAGTTGGACATGGTTCCGAGACCGTACCTATCGACATGGTTGTATTGCCAGGTATGATGCGACAAAGGAAAAAAATATCCACGAAAATCCGTAATGGAGCATTTTACTTCTTTATGCCTTGGCGGGTCGCGTCACGTGAGATGAACAGAGGTCCCCAATCGGGTACCATTGAAGTCTACGGTTCAATGGAGTGATCGAAGGCATCTAGAGAGCGTTTGACGTGTTGCGGAGATGGAAATAAAGTTCATTGCAAGGACTCAAGGGAGTCTCTCTTGCCTGCACTACGAGTGACCCTCTTGGTTAGGCCGGCATCATCTCCTACGTCTCGTCCTGTAGTTCCTTCGTAGCTGGTATCAGCCATTTCCTGAGGCTTTGAATCTTCAGGGCTTTCTTCTCGAATGTCCGCGGCTCGTGGAACGCTCTCCCAGCCCTCCCCATCGTCCATCTTCGAAGCAGAGGTCACCTCTTTTACAACTTTAGCCCCTTCACTTTCGGCTCCGTTCCAAGCACCACAGCCACTGCATCTCCAACGACCCAGTTCTTCAAGTGTCCTCACGCCAGGAGGTGCTTGACCATTGACCAAGCGACATCTGGCGCACAACAGGACCAATCTGTTCTTGGCCGCGGTTTCATCCTCACCAAGAAGAACATCCAGTATGCGGTCGTACCAGTGAGGCGGCTGCTCATACGTGGTGCTAGAAGCAGGCGGCATGCTGGAGAAAGCATTTGGAGCGAAACCGGGAGAGTCTGGCGTAATCTCTATTGGGCTATGTGCCATCACAGGGGCCGCATGTGGTGATGGGCCATGAGTTGGCGACATAGGCGCAGAGCCAGTCTGTTCGTTCGGTTGCTGAGGGAATGGCATGGAGCTGTGTCTTCCTGGAATATTTGCCGTTGGCGGAGGTGCGATACCAGTCCTCTGAACAGGGCGCTGGTCTGTGGCAGGAATCGCCTTTCTCTTCGGACCCGATTGCGGCTGTTTCGAGGGAGACTTTGTCGGTGGAGCGCCTCCATATTTCTGCAATAGCTCCTGAGTACTGTCGTACTTTGTAGCTTTCTTCAGATCTGCAATCTTTTGCTCTCGCTGCTTCTGTAAATGCTCCAAATATGCTTGCTGACGGCTTATCCTCCAACCAAAGAAGGCGGCGATGGATGTGCGGACCACGTATATGAGGATCGGAGAACCGACAAGACCGGCATAGTGATAGATCGACCAGTTCTGTGGTCCAAGGACGAGAACAATGACCAAAGTGTAGAGAAGGTATGTGAGGGTGGTATAAAGAGTCCACAGGGCCTTGATCCGGCGGTCTCGACTGCGACTTGTGTCAAGGGCAAGGTTTGCGGTGGTGATTTGTGAGGACAGTTTGGAGAGGGCTTTCTCGAATGATGCAGGGGAGTTGGCATCTCCCTTGTATGGCAAGTCAGTCATTGTCAGAGTGTTTTGGGCGGGCGCGTGCTCACCTTCCAGAGCCACGACATGCTGGCGCGCCTCATTATCGAAGCTGAGAATCCCAGGTAACAGAAAAGGGCTAGTTATGAGGAGCTGCGTGCCATTGAAGGGTCGTGACTTATTGACAACAGCATCATGCGCCAAGTTCGGGGCACACGCATGCGACGACCATGGATAATGAATCGATGTCCGCCTGCGTCACAGCGAGAATAACGAAAACGTGTTGTCACGTCAGGTCAGCCTGGCGGGCCAGTTGCCCAGTTGCCAGTTGCAGGCTGCGCTTGGGCTTGGAGAGCATTTTCCGTCAATGCGGGGAACGCCACGACTATGATATAATTCCAGCTTCAATGCTTGCATGCTTGCGCTTCAATTTTCTTGTCCACTTCCACGCTGAACCTCAGTGACAGTCCGTCATGGCATCTCCTTCCTACACGCGAAAGCTCCTCGGAGAGTCTTCACGGAGCCTGTTTGCAGCACGGCGTTCGATATGTTGGAACTGCCAACAGCCCGTCAGATCTCTCGCCAACCAGAGACGAAAGATTAGCAGTTACGGCTACACCCAAGCTAAAGCCCTTGTATATTCCAAGTATGGAGAGCCTCAAGATGTCCTATCACTACATGGTCACTCTATTTCACCCGCATCTGGGACGAACGTCGTCCTCCGAATGCTCGTCGCCCCGATCAACCCTGCCGACGTCAATCAGATCCAGGGTGTGTATCCTGCGAAACCAGAGATGACAACAGCTCTCGGTACCTCAGAACTCTCGGCGGTGGGTGGGAATGAAGGTGCGGCGGAGGTCATCAGTGTCGGTTCTGGGGTGAAATCCCTCGAGAAAGGAGATTGGGTTATTATGAAGACTACCAGTATGGGCACCTGGCGGACACACATGGCGATAGACGAGAGCAAATTGATCAAAATTGACAACAAGGAGGGACTGTCCCCCCTCCAGGTCGGGACCGTCTCCGTCAACCCCTGCACGGCATACCGCATGCTCCTTGACTCGGCAAAATGGAGTTTCCGCGGAGACGAGTGGTTCATCCAAAACGGGGCCAACAGCGGCGTGGGAAGAGCCGCCATACAGCTGGGGCGGGAGTGGGGATTCAAGAGCATCAATGTAATCCGGGGTCGGGAGAATAAGGAGGAGGAACAGAAACTTCGCCAAGAGCTGCTTGATATTGGAGCCACCAAAGTCATCACCGAAGAAGAACTACAAGGTCGCGAGATCCGAGACCAGATCAAAGAGTGGACAAATGGAGGACGAGAGCAAATCAAAGTTGGCCTCAACTGCGTGGGTGGGAAGCCCGCCACGGCCCTTGCCAAATTCCTCAGCCCCGGAGCGACCATGGTGACATATGGAGCAATGAGCAAACAACCTCTCATGTTACCTGCATCGCTCCTGATCTTCAAGGAGATCTCCTTCAATGGGTTCTGGGTGAGCAAGTGGAGTGACCGGCACCCTGACCAGAAGAAACAGACGGTGGACGACGTCCTTCGCCTCACCAGAGAAGGGCGATTCAAAGATATACCGGTGCAGGAGTGCAGATGGGGATGGAACACTGAACTTGACCTTTTGAAGCAAGCGGTCCAAGGCACCCTCGGGGGCTTCCGGCCGGGTAAGGGCGTTTTTGTGTTTGAAGAGACGTGAGCGGGTTGATGTACTCGCTTCTTGTACAGGACATGTCTTTGGGATACTCCGTGGTGCGAAATGGTGCGTTGCTCTGCCCTTTGCTCAGTGATATGGGGGTTTTCTGCTACGCAATCTTCTTCTGGTTGCACTCTCCAGCGACCCATGTACCTGAAGCCAAAGGCGAAGCTGATGATGTATGATCTATGTTCACATACTCACCCACTAGGTGCACTGTAAGTTTATACACATCAAGTACATGGTTATTTAGTAGCCGTGGCGAGTGTTACAAGCGCTATCTACCTGTGGTGCTGTGTTGGTAGTAACGCTGGATGGGCAATGACAAAGGAGATACTATCGGATTGACAAATTCACGGCGGAAATAAGACCCATCACCCATCGCCCATGACACGCACGCACGCACGCGCCTTTTGCTTGTCAAGAGATAATCGTACCAAAAGAAAAAAAAGGCGGAAGTAAGTATGAGCAAAGCAACCCCCAATCCTACCTACTAGTAACCTTGTCGGTACCGTCCGCATTTCCGCCCAGTAAATCGACCTTGTGTGCGCGGGGATTCCGCCCACTAGCACCAGAGTCAGAAAAGGGCATTTCTACCCGTTTCGGGTCTATTCAACGCTTGGCGAAGCCTTGCGCTGCTTTTGAGACTGCAACAGCTCCCGGCACAGCTTTACGTGCAGCGAAGACGCCTGATGATGATGATTCACCGGATGAGCCTTGAGGATCTGTACGTGTACCAATATCAATGCTTGTTGTGTAGGTGTCTATCGCAGCTATTCCTACATTACCATCTATATAACCTCGCAAAAGTGGATAGCAACCAGTCATATTGTCCCGATCCCCCTTCGATGCAATCCCGGCGACTGCCCTTTCTCCTTCAAGCCCACTTCCCAAGCAGACTCATCAAAATCATACCGGCGAACAAGCTGAACCCACCAAGAAGGGTCTTTGCCGTTGTCGTGTTCAGCATCTCGCCACCATCTAGGATCCAATCTCGTGCCAACATATCGACCAGCGCGACCCAGATCAAAATGCCGGCGCTCAGGGAGTCTAGCGTACCAATCGCCACAATGGTATTCTTCTCGTTCCCGTTGAAATCGTGGATCACACCCAGACCGATTGCCATGCCGATGGGTGTGATCAGGGCGTATGCGAACGCCATAAAGAATTTGGTGGGCCAAAAGCGGGCGAAATCCGAGGGTAGCAGAGCAATCCGTGCACCAAGTGCGAGGCCTTCAAAGAATTGGTGAAATACAATCACAATCAACAGTGTTTTGTAGAAGGAATCACCCGCCACTACCAGCGTCAGGCCGATGAGGATGCTGTGAAACAGGATACCTGCTTCCATCACCATGACCGAAAGCTTCGAGTTGGGATTGGCCGGGTCGAGAGGGTTGCCATGATTATGGCCAAGATTTGCGAGGTTGTTGGAGTTGTATGCTGACGCATGAGGATCAGTCAAGCTTTTTGAGATCGGCGTAGATTCTCCTTCCTTCGCGAATGCTGAGACGGTGGCCGTCTCTTCGGGGCCTGCGCCCCTCTGCTGTTGAAGAGAGGCTCCTCGCGCGAGAACGATGCGGTGGCCGATATACTCGACAAGGAAAGCAAGGATAATTCCAGCCATGACAATCGCAGATGTTGTACCTTCGTACTCGAGCACACCAAGACATTCATTGTTAAACATCAATGATGCGTGAGTATAGAGATGGACGAAAGCAGTCGATAGAATAACCCCGGTGCCGAATTGCTTGACAATGGTGAATACGAAAGTGTTTACAGTTTTGAAGGGGAGCTTGGTGAGCAACAATGGTGCGTAGACGCCGATTGCGCTGGTGACCAAGACAACGAAAAGTGTACCGATTCTGAGCGGGATGTCGTAGTCTCGCTGTGTCAAGCCGCAGTTCCGCTCTTCACTGACGCTTTCGCTCCCACCAACGGGAACGCAATGCCTAGACATCATTAAGCACTGGACGCGTTTTATAGACAATGGTAGCTTACTCTACCCCAGCGTGAAAATGGCAATCAAGCTCCTCCTCACCCTCAGAATGCTCATGATCATCATGGTCCTCATGATCTTCGTGATCCTCGTGTTCATCATGGTCTTCTGAGACAGTAGCTCCTTCGGCAAGGACCAATACTTCTGAGCCATCTGGGGCGAAGCAGTACCTTGGTTCATTAGCTCAGATATCTTTCTCCATGCAAGCGCTCAGCGCTCACTGTTCATCTCCATGGCCATGGCATCCGGTGTATTGCGCCGGCGGTTCTCCAGTTGCGGTTGCGATCGTTGAGATCATGACTTCTTCTCCAGCACCATTGATGCAGAAGCTGATAGTCTGTCAGCTTATGTATATCCATTCGCCTCTGTAAAAGCTTACATATCAGCACCATGTGCATGACACCCTGTCACAGCGGTAGTTTGACCGGTAGTTGTGGCGGAAGCAGACACCGACGCTGGTAGAGTTGCCGTCGACAATGTCGTAGGAGCGACGGAAGAATAGGTTTGCAGAGCAGTCTCTTCACCATCCGGGCCATAGCAGTACCTGCAACTCCTTGTCAGCGAAGGCCGTGTGAGTAGACCAGAATGTCGTACTCGACGGAGGAATGATTGTGGCAACCAGTGTATGTTTGAGCATAAACGGCACTTTGGAATGCCAGCACTAAGAAAATAGTTGCCAGCATGATGAAGAACCCTTGGGATACAAAATAGACACTATAGCAGTAATGTGACGGCGAATGAAAACGAAACACAATGTCCAATGCTGGAAAAAGAGCACTCGAGACACAAAGACTGTCCAAGTCAACACGATACTAGGGAAGTATCTTGCCTCGTTACCTTGGTCTTGTATGAAAGTGGAAGGAGCCATATATGCTACCCTTCAACTCAACGTTGTCTCTGTGATTTCGTCGGCACGATTGACGATCGGCGCGACGGCCTCGGAAAAGAAGATTTTCAACAGTGACCCCACCCTTTGACAAACGGAAACTCGATATTCTCGCATCTTCCTCTCCCAGTAGACCGTAGGACCACTTGGCAAGGCTATATCGCATTGGGAGGAGGCGGGCCAAAGCTCGGAGTGGAAGGCTCGGTGGAAACATCGCAGGCGCCAAGTCGTTGGCGGGAACGGACGATTGTCCAAGACATAAGGTCCTCAATTTTGGAAAGTTTGAATCCATGAGTATGGGCAAGTCCAAATAGTAGGAAGCTGAGTGGTAGGCGTAGTAGATGTAGTTGGCCAAGGCTCTGGGTTTAAGGTACTCATTTTTGTCTGGGCGTTTCCGCAGCGGAGCGGAAATGTCTTGGCACAAGGAAGCATACTGCCCTAGACTCGGACCTGAGCGCTGCAATGGGGAGTTTATATCGATGGTGACCACACACGTGCCGCTCCACCAAGGCCTTCTCCTCGCTATGGAAGAGCTGTAATCGGTATTATGACCTCAAATGCCATGTCATGATTGGATCGCCAATGCCGCTAGGACCCTTCATATCGCCACCTCATGCTGGTCCTCGCTTGTGATAGCCTCGTGGTACGCTTTGGCACAAACGAATACTCCCGCCTTTGCTTCCATCATACCAGCCGATCGAGGAACTGAGCAGAAAATTTTTCCTTGAAGTCATGCGGCCATCGATCATGGGTGGAGGAGGAGGTTGGGGGAAAGCCGACAAGTCGACGGATCAGGTTGCGTACCTTGCATACGTCCCGAACATGAGAGAGTAAAGGCCGGGTATAAAATGGAGCTGTAGATCCAGTCATTGAGTCGGGAGACATCGCCATCCGCAACCTCAGAACTCCTCCATCTTCCTGACTGGCCCGCTTCAAGTCCAGAAAAAATGTCTCTCGTTTTCAAAGCTCTGTTCGTTTCCGCAATCGCGGGCGTCCTTGCGGCACCTACGCAGCTGGTAGCACGTCAAGAAGCCCCCCCGTCCGAGATTAAGGCCTGGGATGCCGGTGCTGTCTCGGAGTTCCAGATTCACGAAAGCTGCAATGTCACCCAGGCAACTCAGATTGCAGCCGGTTTGGACGAAACCATCTTGCTCGTCGAGCACGCCAAAGAGCATGTCCTCCGGTTCGGCAACACCTCTGACATCTATCGTCGTTATTTCGGGGACCGACCTCCCCATGAAGTCATCGGTGCCTATGAGATTATCATCCATGGTGACAAGAAACGTGTCCTGTTCCGCTGTGATAACCCCGACGGCAACTGCGATATTCCCAGTGAGTTGAACATGTCGTCTCGAATGTGACATTGACTGAGACATCCCTAGCATATGCTGGCCACTGGCGTGGAGAGAATGGCACCGACGAGACCGTCATCTGCGACCTGAGTTATCAGACACGCCGGTGGTTGAGTTCGATGTGCGCACTTGGATATACTGTCGCTGACTCGCCTACCAACACATTCTGGGCTTCCGATTTGCTGCATCGCCTTTACCATGTGCCCGTCATTGGCTGGGGACATATCGAGCATTTCGCCGACGACTATGAGGAAGTCGTCGAGCTTGCTGCTGGTGACACCCCCGAGTCCACGCATGACAGCGATACCTTGCAGTACTTTGCACTTGAGGTGTACGCGTTTGATATTGCCGTTCCAGGCGTTGGATGTCTTGGTGGGGAAGGGTCTGGCGCAGCACCACCGCCACCAGCAACAACTAGCTCGCCAACGACGCCAGAAGCTCCGTCATCAACGGCCCCTCCACAGGAATGCCACACTCATGAGGGAGGTGATGTGCACTGCAGTTAGGAATAATTAGGAATGCGGGTGAAGTGGAGAGGGAAGATATTATCGAGTGTGAAATAACACATCGAAGACACGCAATGCGCAACAAAACCCATGGATCAACTCCCAAAGTACATAGTATCGAGATAGAAAAATGATGAAGTAATAGCCAAATGCATCGTGGCCTCGATCATCGAATAACATACCTGCTAACCATCCTTACCAATCTAGTCATGTCGCTTGTAACCAACTCCATGGCCCGCAAAGTAACTAATCGTAGAGCAGCGATTTTTGTAGGGAGGGAAGAACCTCTCAGTGGCCCCAAAAGCGGCCGCATTGACCGCCAAACTCGGAACTCGACGGGAAATCTCCCCGCAATGACCTGCCTAATCGGTACCAAACATCTCCTAAGGACATTGCCTAGAGGGCAGAATTCCGCGACCACTCAAAGGTCTGAACGGCAAAGTTTCCCTATCAAAGTGACGACGGAATTTCTGATATGCCTTGGCCATTCAGAGCAAGGTTATTCGCTCCCAGTAATACTCTGCACTGTAGTCGTCGTTGCCCCTGCCGCCGCCAGTCAAATAGCGTACAATCTCCGTGGAGCCATTCCTAGGTCGCATGAGAAAGGCAATAAAGAAACAAGTCGAGCTGGTCACAGTCTCTGATGTTCTTTTGTCAACCCTCTGCTTTGTCGGGTGACCAACAATTCCTCAATTTACGTGATGCTCATGAACATAACCAAGGATCCTTGAGCAGTTCTTGGGCCACTGCACGATCCTCTGGCAACCACCGAAGCATTCTTCCAACGAACCGGAGAAACCATCTCTTGTCCTCGCCAGAAAGTTTGGTGATAGTACATTCCAGACCTATACCACAAGGCTTGCCGACTTTCCTGTTAATCAAGATCCCTTTTGAAGGAATTAGCAACACAATTTCACGGGTTTTATGAAGATCACGGGTTAGAACTATAGCGCGTACATTCTGGTGTGAAAAACTGAGCGTTTGACTCTCCCCGGACAAGGAGCTGCTTGGGTTGTGGGCCAAGGAACGATATCATCTCATTAAGATGCATATCGGGTGCGTAGGTATCAGTACCCGAGTCGAAAGCTTGAAAGAGCGATCGGCCTTCCAATAAATCCCAGATCTGTCATTTGATCAATTTACGAAACGAGCGTTAGATTTCGTGAAGAAACTATACCATTACACCAAGATTCCATATATCAGCGCTGTATGACCAGCCAGCACGTAGGATTACTTCAGGGCCTGTAAGAGGTCAGGCTGGATGGGGTGGTTGAATGTGCCATCGAACGACCGAACGGCAAGTCCAAAATCTGCGATTTTAGGACGTCCAGGAGGACCCCTTAGATCTCCAAAGTTCCGGTGAGCATATATACGTCGGTCGTCGTAAACTTTCGCTGGAGAAGGATGCCTTTGCTCCTCTTTAATGAGCTCGTTTATTATCTCTTCATCTTCAATCCCAAGTAAAATGTTGTCAGGCTTCAAATCTGAATAAATCAGCTTAATTCCTAGTCTTCGGAGTCTCAGATGAAGACACCTGTATGGATGATATGACACTGCGTGTGTAGGTAATCAAGTCCAGTCAACAGAAACTTGAGCAAGGGCTTGAGGAGATTACTAGGGAGGCATCCGTTTTGAAGACGGCGTGCGAACGTGGACAGGGTCTCCCTCATCGGCATGTACACAAGACATAAGTGTACTCCAAACCGACTTTGGGCTTCGAACGAATCTAGAACGGTCCTTATATAACGTAAACCTTCGTGCGTCGGACTGGCCTGTGCAATCTGTGTAGATAGGGCCAGTTCAGAGGATGTGGAGGGATTGTCTGTTGCATCCCTCGTGAGAACTTTCAGAGTGACGAATCGATTCTTCTGGAACCTCTACCTAACGAAGATATCAGAACAGTCCGACCCGGCATTATTTTGGTCGATGTTACCTTGTTACATCCTGAGCAAGCCAAGTAGTGGATGACCCTCCGAATCCCAATTTCGCCAATACTTTGTATCTTTCGTGGAAAATCTGGCCGATTGACACAGGATAGTAGTTTTCTGGATGGTATCTTGGAAGGGTCTCCTCTTCTATAGGCTCAGTGAACGTCATCGTTAGTCTTCGTCGTCTTGGGGCCAAAATTGCAGCCAGCCCGAAAACAGAGCGAGGAGAACACCGCGAATAGAACTTAGAAGTCGCGAGCATGTCTAGCCATCGAGGGGG